>NC_072459.1:17945247-18170247 GCF_027596085.1 Anoplopoma fimbria | reverse complement strand
GGCGGCGGCGGCGGCTCGGCTGCTTCAGCGTCACCAGAGAGGAGGAGGAGGGAGGAGGAGGGAGGAGGTCTCACTCTGATGGCGAGACAAGTGCACTGTGGAACCTCTGCTCAGCTCCAGATGTTCACTAGGAAAGGACTTTTTTTTTTTTTGATTTACCTGAAATGACTCGCTGCCTCTGACAAATCACTAAAAAAAAAAAAAAAAAGGTGATAGAAAAATGTATAAAGGTTTTTGCTAATTAAATTCCAGCATGTCTGACTTCCATTCATGATATTGGAGTTTGTGTGAGTGCTCCTAACTTGAGCGTATTTTTCTGTGACACACATTTGTGATCATGTTATGCCTATATGCAAAGTCCTGGAGCCCTGGAGCAATACTATATGCTGGGGTTTTATTGAGTTTAACTTTTAAATTCTGTTGTTGCCTGAGTGAATTTGAGGCAGTGCATGCTCTGCAGAAAATGTTACTGTTGTGCAGTGCCTTTTGGGAGTTTTTAGACTTTATATTCCCTTTCCTGGGTTAGATATTGTTATTAAGTATACAAAAGCAGATATCAGGGTTAATATTTGCATGTGAATGTTTAACTGAGCAGTAATCACTGGCTGTTGTGTTTAACTGATGGTGAAAAATTAACTTATCTTGCTATATTTTCCATAAGATCATTACATTACAGTCATTTAGCAGACGCTTTTATCCAAAGCGACTTACAATCAGTAGTATATTACATATCATTCACCCATTCACACACTGATGACGGTGCCACCATCAGACTCTAACTAACATTCATGCAACATCCAGTCCACACCGATGGCAAGCCTTCGGGAGCAACTTGGGGTTAAGTGTCTTGCCCAAGCACATCGACTGCTGAAGCAGGGTATCGAACCACCGACCCTCTGATTGGAGAACTACCTTGCTCTCCACTACGCCACAGCCGCCTTCATCATCATTTGAGGCTTCAGATATATCCATATTTGTCGTAGGATGCAGCCCTGGTCCGGTCTGTTTAATGCAAACATGTACTGTCCACTGTGTCAGCTTTTTTATTGTTCCTCTGTGTGGAGCGATTAAAGGTGCAATGTGTCAATGTGGACAGAAGTTTAGTTTAAAACACTGAAAGTGTATCTACTGAAAGCAGGATGGAGATAGTGAGTCACTGTAGCGTCCAGTCTGATGAGTCCAACATGAGAGGACGTAGAAGGCTTGTAGATGATACATCCATGGTCCGTGTACATTTTGGTACATTTGAGTTTGTTTATTGGATTAAATCCACAGTGGCAGAAACGACACAACAGAATGCTCCCTCACATCATCCTCCCCTCCTTCAGGAGGCTGCTTCACCAGGAGTAGAGCGTGATGTTAGCAGTTGCTTAAATTCAGCCAGAACAAACCCCAGTGCACCTTTAAAAGAACATTGAGACGGTGCATTATGTTTCTGTCTTTTGTGAGACGGTGCATTATGTTTCTGTGTTTTTGTTGACCCAGGATAAATATGATCCATATCAACTGAAATATATTGATAGTATATCGGTGCATCTGAGTGGGCAAATTGAAGTATGCGCGTGTATGTGTGTGCTACACTCCTGCCTCAAGGTCAAGGTGTCATCTGAATGCTGCTCCACACAGCAGCAGAGAAACAAAGAAGAACATCCACCTGGTATATTTCCTGGAAAGGGCCAAACCATCTCCATCATGATTTTCCTGTTTGGGTAAAATAATGAGCATCATTCTATAACAAAATGATATGCTTATTAAAAAAAAAATAAAAAATATATATATATATTTTTTATTTTATGGGTATTTTTGTTATATACACACTGTAAAGAATTTTCCTGTTAAATAACAGTAAATATTTTACTGTTATTCTACAGTACTGATACTGTGAAATGACTTTACTGCCTAATATTGTAAATGTAGAATACTGTATATTTCTGTATTATTTCAATCTACAGTAAAATACTGGCACCAGAGACACCAGCACTTTACTGTTATTTTACAGTACTCATACTGTGAAATTACTTTACAGCCTAATACTGTAAATGTAGAATACTGTATATTTTCAATCTACAGCAAGATACTGGCAGCATAGACGCCAGCAGTATACTGTAATTCTACAGTAGTCATACTGTTGAACAATTTCACAGTCTATTACAGTAAAAAGAGAATGTAGTATATTTCTGTGATTATTAGAATTGACAGTAACATTCTGGTTAGGTGGTTGGATTACTTTAAATTCTCAGTGTTTATTGCACACAGGCAAAATTGATTATACATTAACTCAATTTAGCAGTTTAGAATATCTAAAATATCCAGCTGCAATGCAATTAACATTAGAACTGTATTGTTCAGTGGGCTACAGACAACCTAGAGACTATATAAATCACACACATTTTTATTTAGCAAGGCCGTGTCAACATAAATACTACTACTCTACTAAAAACAACAACAACAAAAAACACTAGGATAACCCAAGGAAACAAGAGTAGCAAAATAAAAACTGCCTAATAGTGTCTCCCCGAAACAATGACAATAACTTTAAATTCTTAAATTGCATGTCAATGACTGACCCTTACTTGAAACTTGTAAACACCTGATATATAAGTTGTTACTTCTTACAAATTATTGTTATAAGTGGGTTATCTTACCAAACTCAAATTTGACCTGGATTTGAACAGGCTGAATACAAAAAAAAACTAATACAGAGGAAATAAGTGTTTAACCTATAGAGAATCATTTGAGGTACATGTATGTTCTTTCAAAAAGCAGTTTAAAATATCTACAATATCAATATTTACTGCAATGTATTCTCTTCTGTGTGTGAAAATATACATCAGAAAGAACATTGAGAAAATATGCATTATCAGCAAAATTAGTCAAACAAACTACACATTTTTAAAATTTGGATTAAGAACGTTTTGAAAATATACATGAGTAAGAACATTTTTAAAAATTGCATTAACACTATTTTGGAAAATATATATCCGTAAGAACATTTAGAAAATTTGATTTAAGACCATTTTGAAAATATACATCAGCAAAAGCATTTTGAAAATATGCATCAATAGCAACATTTGGGTAAAAAAAACAAAAGGTAAGCACATGTTTTACCTCTTAAAAGAGTCATTTGAGGTAGGCTTGTGTTTTGCCTCGGAAAAGAGTCCTGTGAGGTAGGCGCATGAGGAAGGAGTCTGGTTGGATGTCAACAGTCCTCATTTAAAGAGGAATATTCTGGGTCAGGTGGAGATGACCATCACAATGCTGGTCGTTGCCACTGTAAAACAGCAACAAACTAAATAATTAATCAAAATAACTGTACAGTCAAGTCGGTCATCAATGCTTATAAAGCTGATAATACCAAAGTCTCTTGTGGCTGAATGTGGCACCGTCAGTCTGTCAAAACAACATGTGGAGTTCGAGAGAGATATTGACGAGAGAGAATTATTTTACCAATATGAAGTCCCATTCAAAGTTGAGGAGGTTCTTCAGAAGTGTCGAGACCTTTGTATTGACGGTGGTAGATTTCTTCTGGACAATCTCACCCGTCTTCTTGGAGACAATCTTGCCCCGTATGGCTTTTGATCCCCTCTCTGGATTTATACCAATGAGGCGTTTGAAATCACAATAGTCTTAGATCAGAGACTGAATGAAAAACTATTAGGAACACTTTGTAGTCTTAAGGTGGTAATTTCGTTTTTCTAATAGAATGCGTTGTGAGTTACTTACTGGTACTGATATCATGAGGTATTTTTTGTAATTATGCTGCTCCTCAGTTTTTAGGTCATTGATCACATTGCTGGTGTCAGCTTCTGAAACCCCAAGTGTAACCAACTTCTCTTTAAGTTTGAAAAGCAAATGTGACTGGCTTATATCATGTATTTCTTGAAAATCTTCAATAATTGTCTGAATGACAGACGATGGAAGCAACAACTTTGCTTGCAATTTCAAATAAAACAGGGCTACGTTTTTCAAGAACTGGGATTCATCAGCATTTTCTGGGTAAATCTCTGATTGCTCATCATCTTCATCACCGGGAGAATTAATATGCGTATCAGACTGCTCTGGTTCACTTTCATGGGAGATTTCAGGATTCTCAACTGAATCAATCAGATTTCCTTCAGCACCATTTTTATGTTTTATACTCATGTGTGATGTGAATGTAGATAACACTGTAAACTTCTTGTCACAGTGTCTATTAGGACAAGCAACTGTTTTTCCCTCTCTGATGTGTATTTTCAAATGAGAGTAAAAGGCCTTTAAGTTCTCACACCTTGCACTGCAGAAGTCAATGTGACATTTTAGTTCAACTACACCACACAACCTAGGCCTAACCAAACATTTGTCTAGAGCGCTTGTCCCGTAACCACAAGGTTGGTGGTTCAAACCCCTCTACCGGCAACATGCCGAGGTGTCCTTGAGCAAGACACCTAACCCCAAGTTGCTCCCCGGGCGCGTCATTGCAGCCCACTGCTCCTCCGGGATGGGTTAAATGCAGAGAAATAATTTCCCCATTGTGGGACTAATAAAGGCTTAATTATTATTATTATTATTATTATTATTATTATTATTATTATTATTATTATATCTGTGAATGTGACCCTTAAAAGTTAAAAAGTTTAGAAAAGTCCAACTGCAATCCAGCAAAACACACTTAAATTAGGTGTATTTTTATGAATTCTCATGTGCCTTATATAAGCCAATATTGAGGCACAGTTATGACCACAGATCTGACAGGGGAACATTTTTGCTGCAGAAAAAAATAAACACACTCTTCCCTTAAAGATAAACCACCTCTCTACATGAAATTAACCCCTCACAATTACCACCTTCAAGTGTTTTTTCATGGCATTTGAAGCTCTTAACAAGCGCAAAAGAAAATTCCCAGATGATAAACGGTTAGCATTTGATGAAACACGTTGACTGTAAAACACACATAAATATAAATGTTTGAGCCATTCAAATTACAAGCTCATTGATAGGTAAGATTTTAAAATAATGGTGGCTAGCTATACAGCTTGCTGAGTATCTTTTTTATTTAATACCTTATTTTTGGTAATGCTACATTACCTGTGTGAATAAGATAGTGAGTGGAAAATAATGTTGATTTTAATTACCGTCTGATTTGTAGCTGCACACCCGGATCGATGCAGATGGAGCAGGATGTTCATTTGTAGCAAATGTCCTCCGAAGTGTGTCCTCCTTTGGCGTTTCTAAAAAAGTCCCATGGCCAAAGCCAGTATACACAAATTTCCCAAAAATACTGTAGTGTACTGTAATTAAAAACATTAGGATACTGTTTAGGACCTCTGTGCTGTTGCTTCAAATGGGCCAGCCCACAATGCATAGCTAACTACAGTACAAAACCGTATTACATAAATACAGTAGATTAGTGTTGGAAATTGGCTGTAAATTTACAGCAATTGTTTACATTACATTACATTACAGTCATTTAGCAGACGCTTTTATCCAAAGCGACTTACAATCAGTAGTATATTACATATGTCATTCACCCATTCACACACTGATGACAGGCTACCATGCAAGGTGCCACCATCAGACTCTAACTAACATTCATGCAACATCCAGTCCACACCGATGGCAAGCCTTCGGGAGCAACTTGGGGTTAAGTGTCTTGCCCAAGGACACATCGACTGCCGAAGCCGGGTATCGAACCACCGACCCTCTGATTGGAGAACTACCTTGCTCTCCACTACGCCACAGCCGCCCGTACAGTGCAGATATAATGCTATTATGACTGCTGGGTAATATGCATGTTGATATTGTCCAATGTAAAATCTCTATTTGATCAGGTGACAAAACGATACTGTGGTGTGTGAGTACGTGCTTTATAAGTGGCGTGCACTTCTAATGCCACAGAACAGCTTTTTGTTTCTCCTTTAAATGGGACCATTTGGAACAGGTGTAATTCAGCAATTTCTCAACAAGTGATTATATCATAGCTAAGGGGCGTTGTTCGGCTGTGCTGTGTGTGGGTATTGCATCACAGCTATGAACCAATTAGAACGCTTGATTTGAGCTACCAGTTTAAAAACACTTCTACCTTCAGGTTGTGGTGGGAGGACTCGTTTTACAGCTGACTTCGTTTTCTGCATGCAGAGATCTTAAGAATGCTGTTGCTAAGTTGTTAAGTGGTCTTCTGTATCAAATTCCTCCAATGTTTTGGTCCAGAGAAAGACGAGAGAAGAGGATTTCCACAAAAGTATGGATTGTGGAAATGCAGTATGGATATTCAATAACAAACTATACAATTATGACTTACTTGTTGTTTTATTTTATTTTAACATTTTTTTTTATGTATTCATTTAATGTATGGCTCTGTATTTTTTTTTTTTGTTCTGCAGAAAAGTTTATGAAAAATATTTGCTTCTTTAGAATCAGTAGTGAAATATTCATATGTTGTATCCATATTAGTCACTCTTCTTTTTGAAATGTTTTCTAAGCTGGTGTTGGTTTCCAAACCAACTAGCTGACTCCACGACCCCTAACCAGCTACACCTTTGATACATCCTTGGCCATTTCTTGGAACTGAGAGGCTAAATATTGTTCACTTATCACTATGTTTTGCCGAGAGAAGCAGTGGCACCGGGAGCACCGGCCGAGCAGATTTAATGTGCCTGTGTACAGAAAACATAGCTTAGTGCTATCTAAAATGATTCAAATGACTCGCTGCCTCTGACAAATCACTAAAAAAGGTGATAGAAAAATGTACAAAGCATTTGCTAATTCATTTCAGCATGTCTATTTTGGTGTCCCTCATGTAGTAAAAGTTAGACTTATCTGAACACAGCATGTTTTATATATTAATACTAAACAAACATTGTTCTTGGTCTTCTGCTTTTATCCCTTTATATTTCACCTCTTCGCCAAATTATCCTCAGTCATGGACTTTATTTTCCCTGCTACGCTGATGACACTGAGCTGTATGTGCATGAGATTGAACCACCAACCTTGTGGTTATAAAACGACCCGCTCTGCCCATGCGCCACAGCTGCCCAAACTTGAACTGAATGTCACATAATTTCCTCTCTCTAACTAATAATAAAACTGAGCTGCTGGTCGGCCATGCACGACTTAGACACCAGTTTGATGGAGTTACAGTAACTCTACAGCTGTGTGATAGCAAAGTTTGGCATCCAAGAATCTTTGTGTTGTTTGATCGTACTCTCTGTCTTTGGATCAGCATCTTAAACATAACCCAGCTAAAATGAGGTCTTTTCTGTCCTGATCCTGATCCTAATGTAGAGATCCTTTGTTCCATCCAGGCTTGGTTACTGTAATGTTGTTGTAATGGCCTGTCTCCTGCTAGTGCTACAAGTCTGCCAATGATTCAGAATGGAGAACTAGATTACACCAGTTTAGCCTCCCTTGTATCAGATCAGACTACTGCTTCCTGATGACGGGGCGGCTGTGGCGTAGTGGAGAGCAAGGTAGTTCTCCATTCAGAGGATCGGTGGTTCGATACCCGGCTTCGGCAGTCGATGTGTCCTTGGGCAAGACACTTAACCCCAAGTTGCTCCCTGAAGGCTTGCCATCGGTGTGGACTGGATGTTGCATGAATGTTAGTTAGAGTCTGATGGTGGCACCTTGATGGTAGCCTGTCATCAGTGTGTGAATGGGTGAATGATATGTAATATACTACTGACTGTAAGTCGCTTTGGATAAAAGCGTCTGCTAAATGACTGTAATGTAATGTAATGTAATGATGACCTGCACAGTTGTTTATGGACACGCCCCTTCCCACCTGTCTAACCTGTGATCTCTGAAACCTTATGGTCCAATCAGACTGTCCCCTCTCAGAATACAAGGGCTCCTGTCTGTCCTCAGAGATAGGAAAAAGTCAGCAGGCTGCAGGCTCTTTTTACTATCGCGTCCCTCCTGTGGAATCACCTTCCTGCTGACATCACAGTCTGACTCCCGCTCCATTACTTCTCTATATCATAAAGGCTTACAGCATCCCTGCCCCACAGAGTGAGCCTTCCTCTCAAGCATAGAGGATCTCTACCGGCAGCAGCACTCAGTGTCCGCCCGCGGCGCGTTCACAGAGCGAAGGAGAGCGCAGCAGAAACACTCGTAATTGAAGCCAAGTGATTGAAAAGGAATTGCCAAGTCTCCGTGACTATCTGCTATTAATTGAATGTTCTTCCAGCGCTGCGCCGTCACATTTACACTTTGTGCAAGCAGGAAAAAAATGTGGAGCCACGAGCAGTTACACAAGCACACAGTGTGCAGGCAGATAGACTGGAGCTCAGTAGTGATGAGATGCAGTAGTAGAAAAACAGGAGACAGAGATCAGTATGCACAAAGAACGGAGAGTCTACTGTCTCTGAGACTAGGAGGTGATCAAACAGGGAGATGAAGTCCTGCACAGCTGAAGTGGCAGTCCACACTGTTCACCTGACATCTGGAGCAGTTTACTGGTTTAAAAGTAGTTGAAATAGTTGTTGTTTTTTTTTCTCTGTCTGTAAATATAGTATTTCAGTTATTGTTGTTTTTTCTACTGTTTTTTTATTGCTTATTTATAATACTTGTTTTATTTTATTTTTATTTTTATTTTATTTTTTTTTTATTTTTTATTTTTATTTTTAGCTTGTCTTCTTCTGCTATGTCTCTTGTGTGCACTTTACTCTGCGCTGTTGTAAGTCTGCAAATTTCCCCGCTGCGGGACTAATAAAGGATTATCTTATTATCTTATCTTATCTTATCTTATCTTATCTTATCTTATCCAGTACAGCAGCAACTTATTATTATTTACATTCTCTAGTTTTTTTTCCAATCAATCAATGACTTTTTTGGGAGTTTTTAAAAGGGCAGAAGAAAAAACTGCACACCAGAGCCCACTTATATATATATATATATATATTCAGTAAAACGTGCACAGATAAAAGCAGCTAATGCACACATCGGGTTTGGTGGATAGCCCGGCTGCAGAAGTCTGCACAGTATGAAGGAAAGTAAACATGACAAAAAATGTTTAAAGGTGTAGATATATAAATACTCACTTTTTTGCATACATATACCTAGAGACAGTGGAACAATTATCACAGTTACACAGGATTAGAGATACATGTTCATTTTTATTTCCATATTTAATATCCTTCTCAGAAATAATACAACCTATAAAGATATAAGATAGCTTAGTTGAGGTGAAGAGCTGCAGCACCTTCACTATAAAAAACAGCAGTGATTTTCACTGACTACAGAGACTAAAGGGCACTGACCATCCAGCCAGGCTACAGCATTCATACTGTGTAACTGTGGTGTTGGTCCAGACACTGTTTTTGTTCAGTAGTCACTTATTGGCCACTTGTGCAGTAGACCATATTTCATGATTTGCTGTAGCTCTTAATTATGAAATAAATCCTGTGACTAGTTGATCTAAAATGTAAGTGTTTG
The DNA here is from genome assembly GCF_027596085.1 of Anoplopoma fimbria. Classification (NCBI taxonomy): domain Eukaryota; kingdom Metazoa; phylum Chordata; class Actinopteri; order Perciformes; family Anoplopomatidae; genus Anoplopoma; species Anoplopoma fimbria. The sequence goes on along the minus strand of NC_072459.1, from coordinate 18,160,836 downwards.
AGTGATATTTATGTTAAAAGTTTATTTCGGTGGGAGTGATATTTATGTTAAAAGTTTATTTAACAGAGTGAGAGAGGGAAATCAAAGGTGAGCCACGTGTGGGCGAGTGAGTGAGAGAGAAGCTGTGCATATGAACAAAGAGAGAGAAAAACCTAAACGGTTCATCAGTGAAGTGTATGATCTGCACAGATGGAGAGTGTGATAACGGTGACAACCAGAGATGAACCTGTGACAGCTGTCTAATATGAGTGGGTGAAACACAAGTTGAATGTGCATCTCTGCGTTGAGATGTGTACTGTATGTGCTGTAATGTCATCTCTCATCTCTGTCTATGATGAGCTTCTCATGGGCCCTTCTTACTCCCTCTTCTGTCTGTATAATGTTCACACTTGGATTCAGCTCTTGTTTGTGTAGTTTCATTCCACTGCGTATTTTTCTGTTCTGTAAAGCATTTTAAAATAAGTGTTATCATTTTTGAATAACTGTTGATTATCCAGGTCATTTGAATTAATTCAAAAGCATGAAAGGTATGGTGCATTTAGTATAATTATGTTTTCTGCAGTGAGTTACTTTTGGAACAAGAAAATATCATCATCCATTTCTCATTTTTAATACATATCAGTCCAAAGTGGTTGGTATGACATTACTGTGCATAATATTTCTAGAGCTAAGTCCAAACCACTGACAGCCTTCTCCGCCGCTCTTGTTTGGTTCACACCAAAGACTCCATGAATCTCTTATTTTCCTGCAGGTTGGTGGTTCTTCAGTGGTTGGATGAAGACACCGTTTAGTGGCTGGATTAGAGGTTGGATTTCCACTGTGGACACTCAGATGACTGCACTCACTGTACTGCACAGGCTTTAGATAAAAGCTTCCACAAAAAGCAGCTATTATGTTAAAAGGTTGATAAATGACTGCTTCAGAGAGAACCAGCCTCCTTTACTGCAATCTAACCTACATTTACATGAGCAATGCAGGCATTTACATGCTTTCATGCAGTGAGTCACTCTGGATATTCCTAGATCACCGCAGTATTGTTTTAGTCCGGAGGTCACAAAAACTGTTCATCGAACATTGGACATCATTTTATCAGTGTTATTATAAGATATGGAATCTTGCTGCTTTTGGAATATAATCCAGCACCATAAACCATTTTTCATATTTTTGGACGCCTGGTCTAATTTTGTAATAATGCATGTATAACCTTAACACTGTAATGCACAATCATGTCATTTACTTACTTTATTCAGGACAAACTGGGCTATCAGAATTGTTATGCTGCAGTGATGTCACATGAATGTATGAATAGTGATAGGACCAAAATGACAAGAGAAAAAACAAAACGGAAATTTAATCTCACATAAATGTATTCAAACCGCACAGAGAACAATAAAAAGAAACATTCCAACCAATGTATCAAAACTATTTGCTTATTTTTCATCTGCTTTTCTACACAAAGGGAGCTGTGCCGTGTCTCAGAGCAGTTCTTGTATGCAATGACACAGAGGGCCATACCACACACCTGCTCGCAACTGGTTGAGCCAGGATTTCAATGGGTAAGTGGCCAGTCTGTACGTTGTCAGGAGGGACACCACACAACTGGAATGTCAGCTCCTGCAGAAAGGCCCTGTTGGTTGTTGGTTCCTCCTGCTCCCTCAATGTGCTTGAGTTCAGTATGTGTCGTAGGGGTCTTGCTTAGTCCTGGCAGATGAACCTTTTTGGCACCGGACATACATTAGGACCCGTCTCGGTTTTACAGGACATGGCTGATTGTATTGGCTGTGGGGGTGCCTGACTAGGAGATCTGGGTCTTGATCTGGTCCATCATCGGGATCCATATGCCCTGGTGTGTGATGCAAAATGGAAGATAAACAAATAAAAATCACATCAATTTCAGATCACCTGTATGAGAGCAGTCATTTTTTGCACACAGGATTTGAGGATAATGGCTGAGATGCTTGATGTCCCCCAACCCTCCACAGTGAAACTTGAAGTGTACTTTACTCTATCCCTTTACGGTAAATGGACTGTACTTGTATAGCGCCTTTCTAGTCTTCCAACCACTCATGGAGCTTTAACACGACATCTTATCATTCACCCATTCACATCCACTCATACACTGATGGCAGAGGCTACCATACAAGGTGCTTAATGCCCATCAGGACTAACAAATCATTCAGACCCAATCAAACACCCATGGCACAGCCTTCAGGAGCAATTTGTGGCAAACCTCCGATCTTCTGATTGAGGGATGACCCGCTCTACCGCCAAAAATGATGGAGGCACTCAGATTACCCCACAGGCTTCTTGCCGGCTCTGTGCTCACTTGCCTATTGAGGAGATGCCGCCCAAAGCGGAGGCCCTTCCACACTTGACATTGATGGTGGTGGGTAGGCAGCTCAGGATAGACTGCCAACGGGCGAGCTGATGGGTACAAGGCTCTCTCCCCGGAGCTAGCAACGCACATTTAGTCAGCTGTGACAGCTTCACATTTTTATTTTCGTATTTAATATCCTTCTCAGAAATAATATAACATGTAAATATATAAGATTCTTTAGTTGAGGTGAAGGGCTGCACGCCCCTTCACTATAAAAAAAAGCAGTGTTGGTCACTTTTCACTGACTACAGAGACTAAAAGGGCACTGACCATCCTGCCAGGCTACAGCATTCATACTGTGTTGTGCAACACAATTTAAATGTGAATCTCTAGATGTGAATGTGCTGTAATGGCTGTAATGTCATCTCTCATCTCTGTCTATGAAGAGCTGCTCATGTGCCCTTCTCTCTCACCCTCTTCTGTCTGTATAATGTTCACACTTGGATTGAGAGCTCTTGTTTGTGTAGTTGCTTCTGCTGCCTATTTTCTTGCTTGTTCTTTAAAGCATTCTAAAATAAGTGTAATCATTTTTAATTGATTATCCAGGTCAAGAGCTAGTGGCTGGCCCCCACCCTGGTCTAGCCCAGCCGTCCCACAAACAACGGCATCGGCATCAGTGGCAAGGATCTGGGAAATGCTTGCGACATACAGAGTTGAGCAGAGGGCCACCCACTTTCCTTTAACGAGCTGTTTTCTCTCAGACTGTCTGCTTATGCTCCCACTGAGAATTTTTTTAAGCTTCACAGTACATGCACCCCACTCAAAACAAAGGCTAACTGCTGCACGCACACAGCAGGCACAGGACCCAGGTCGCAGGTCACTTCCTCACATTTCCACAAGTATCAATCCACTTATAACATGTGCATTACGGACCTTAAAGAACTATCAACCAGCAGTTTGCGATGGTGTATCCACCGACCCTGGCAAGAGAGAAGCGGTTTCAAAGTGGCAGCAACCTTACCATGTGTCTGAGTTGCGTTCCTTCCTAGAATTTGCAAGCTTCAACTGCAGTTTTGTTGAGAGGTTTGCCAAGTTTGCTGCTTCACTGCATTGCCTTGTTGATTAACTGACTGGCACAAAGTCACGGAAATCATCCAGCAAAAGTCTACCTGCTGCATGGACGGAGGATTAGCAGAGCTTTGAGGGCCTTAAAAGTAGGTTGATGGCTTCTCCAGTCTTAGCCTATGCTAACTTTTCCTTACCCTTCATCCTAGAGGTTGACGCTAGCTACGGTGGAATGGGTGCTGTGCTCTCACAACAACGGGATGGTAAGGTTAGACCCTATGGCTTATGCTAGTGTCACAAACCGGGCCGCACGGCCATGACAAAAGAGGGAGATGCACACAGTCAAGCAATTTAACAAATGATTTATTAACTCAATGGCAAAATACACGGAAAGCTTAATCTAACAGTGGTGTGTGGAGTCAGTAGTTTCAGCAGTGTAGGTGAGTGCATGAGTGGAATGTGTCTGTGCAATGTTGTATGGTGTCGAAACAAACCATAATCACAACCAAAAACCAAATGGGTGTCTCAGGAGGAAGAGAGAGCCAACTGAGCACAATGTGGGGTGTATACGAACAATAACCCTCCAATTCATCTATCCATGGCCAAGCTGTGTGCTACAGAACAGCGTTGGGCTGTACAACTTGCTGCGTTTGATTTCACCATCAGGTATAGGCCTTGTCGAAGCAATCAGAATGCAGATGCCCTTTCCCAGCAGCACCCAGACAGTGCAATTGTCTCTGGCTTCTAGTCCAAATCAAATACTTGCCGTTGACTTTACTATGCTGGAGCCATCAAAGAATGGGATGAAGCAAGTCTTGGTCATGACAGATGTCTTTTCAAAGTACACTCAGGTAGTCCCAACATACAACCAACGAGCCTCTACAGTGGCCAAGGTGCTGGTCAACGCGTGGTTCTGCAAGTTTGGAGTACTAAGTCTTATCCACTCTGACCAAGGCAGGAATTTTGAGACTTATCTTATTCAACACCTTTGCAGTATGTACAGCATTGTAAAAGCCACACCATGCCCCACCATCCGGCAGGTAATGGCCAATGTAAATGGTTCAACCCCACTCATCTTCTCACCAAGAAGAGGGATTTGTCGAGCTACCTGCCACAAGTGACTTTCTCCTACAGCAGAGCTCACCGGTGGACTGGTCGATTTTATTTTAGGAAGAGTTCAGGAACCTGTAGGCAGTAGCCCCCATGACTGGATTGTGGAACACCAAACCCGGCTACGACGAGCTTTTCAGGGCACTACCAAACATTTTGAGGCTACAGCTCCTCAGCGTAAAAAGCAGTTGGTCTACCTCAGGGATGTTGGAGCCAGAGGCCATCACAAGATTCAAGACATCTGGAGCTCTGTGTGAGTGCTGAGGCCCCAGCAGTTCGAGGATTGGTGTACACTATTGCCCCAGTTAACGAACCTCACCAGGTAAACATGTCCATCGTTCAGTTATAAAAAGTAAATTGGCTCGTGTGATTAACTGGCGTAGTGAGCCAACCCAAGAGACAGAACCCTCTCCAGTGGATGAGTCTTCGCTGGATGGTGATTGGTTTGTGCTCGTTCCTGGACCTACTTCTGCACCAGCCAATTGCCAACTAAATCTGCATACTCATGACTCTCTTCCATCAACCCAGCCAGAGGCAATGGTGCCACCTTCTTCAAGCTGGCACCAGGCAATTTAACTACCGGGTACAGTCGAGGTTCTTCCAGACAATAGGGAGGCATCCCTGAAAAGTACCACCCGTGCCAATGCTGGAAGGCATAGTGTTTCTGCCATTTTTAGGCCCTGGCAGTAGGTTGTAATTGTCGGGACGATGATTCAATGACTAGGAGGTAGATTGTGTTGGGGAATGCTCCCCAGTGAATGAAGCATAGGGTGTAGTATTGTGAATGCAGCCCTCAGGCTGGCTCCTCACCTAACCAATTCTCTAATCAGGGCCAGTTTATAAAATGCACCTGTTGGCATGGCCTCGTTCCTTTTTGGCCCCCTTCTGTGGTGGCTCGTAGTGTTTTTCAGGTTACAGAAACTCCATCAATGTCCTGCTTTTGATGAGTGACTGCAGATGCAAATATCCTATATATGACGTGGTTTCCCTGTCGTGTTTTACTTGGTTTACCTGTGTTTTGCCTATGTCTCCTGTTTCTGACTTGACGTTTTGATTAATTTACATTGTTCAACTAACTGGGTTTGTTTGTTTATTTGTCTTGATTCTTTTTGGTATAAGTTTCCTTTTTCTTTGGCTGAAGTCAAGTGCTATTGTTGGGAGGCTAGGCCTCCGTGGAGAGGTCACTACACCTTCTGCATGCATGGATTAACACTGGGTTAAGAGTGTAGACTTCACCATTTCTGTTATGAGGATTGTTGCATTGCACCTGAGGTGAGTTACTGGTACCATCCCTGGACACTCCTCAGTTTGGTTTGACTCCCCACCAGTGGCCTCAACTAAGCTCCCACCATTTTGTTTAGTTTATGTTGGATATGACATTTTAGAATAGTAGATTGTGATTTAGTTTTATAGTTTTAAGTAAGGCCTTTTAGATTAAAATGTAATTGTAGGAGCTATTTATTTGATGTTTGTATTTAGTTATTTTATGCATAAGCAATATTGTTTAATTATTCTAGATAGTTTGCTTATTTAGGGTAGATTGTTTGATATATTAAGATAGCTTTTCTACTGATGGTCATTAATTTAGTTTAATAACATTTTTGTTGTTGTTTAGTATACTTAGTTTTGGGTTTGGTAATTTATTTTGAATTGGGTAACACTGTGGGCATCTGCTGTTACATAGAGGAGTAGGCAGGTATAGGACCAGCATGCACCGGGGTGGGCCTAATAGTTTTTTTACCAGCGCAGGAGAGTCAGCGACAGGATTACTTTTTGTTCTTTTGTTTGTTTGCTTGTTTTGTTGGACCAAATAAATCATCAGCAACACAAAATTAAGTCATTTTTCAATTGTCCATTAATATTCCTACCCCGCAGCTCCCGCCCCTGCAAATTTTATTCCTTTTTCTGATTCCTTATATAAAACCTTTGGTTCATTTTACATACACATCTCTGCCTCATATAGATAACACATCTGTATACCTTAACAATTTTCAAAACAATGTCTTAATGTTCTTAAACTGATATTTCCTGGGGCCTAATTCCCCAGATGGCCTCGTTGGTTCCCTCGCATTTTCCTCTAAATTTGAGTCCACGTTTCCCTGACTTGCCTCTTTTCCTTTGACTGTGCAAGGAGAGACGAAACAAGGAAACTGAAAAGAGACTTTCTTTTCTCTGAAGCGTCACAACAAGCAACGTCTGTTTCTGATGAAGGTGGCATTTGACCACAGCTGGATCAGCTGTCAGTCGCCTCTTACAGCTGTAGAGACTTTTGATGTAGCGTTTGTCTGCACACAAGAGCAATGAACTAATAGTTTTAAAGACACAGTTATCACTGCCAGAGTAGCAGTGTTTTATCTCTGTAACCTGTTAAACCAACAAGTGCACATAAACAACAACCTGCATTCTGTATTTGTACTACTATCTACTTCTACAGGCAGAATGCATTCTGTATATTGTGATTGTGAAGTCATTATTTAATAAGTCAGAATATGATTATTGTTTTATTTGGAACACTGAAAGTTATTTATATGGCTAAAGATTTCGTGAAGAGATAAAATTATGAAACCCGACGGTCAGGAATTATTTGCCTCACTTGACTGAATGGAAATGAGGATTAATGTTGGAAAAAGTGTTTCTTGCTAAAAGAAAGACGTTATTTCCTGCTCTCTCTTTCTGATTAATGAATTTTTTGCAGTCCTTTTGTTGTTCACACCAACATTAACATATATTCTAACCAGATGTTGAATCATAAAACAAATCAAATATAAAACCTGAGTTTAATCCGTATCTGTCTTCACTCTGGTATGAAACTTCAGTGATGTTGAGATTTATAAGATCAGTATGTGAGCTTATCAATCACGTATCCCCACTCATGGCTCCCCAGAGATCCCTCCTCGCTCCGCAGAGCAGAATTAACAGCTTTGAGTGTATTTGTCCTTCTGTTCAACCTGATCTTTCAGGACCTGTGGGACTCTCCATCACATGTCCTTTGCATTACAAGTAATTTACCTAATTTCTTATTGACATTAAAGTAGAGCTTTGAAGGCATCCTAAGACATAACTCAGGAACATGATGTCCAAGCAGAAGTCACAGCTTTGAGTGTATTCCTTCTGGTAACCTGTGTGTGTGTGTGTGTGTGTGTGTGTGTGTGTGTGTGTGTGTGTGTGTGTGTGTGTGTGTGTGTGTGTGTGTGTGTGTGTGTGTGTGTGTGTGTGTGTGTGTGTGTAATGTGTGTGTGTGTGTGTGTGTGTGAAATGTGTGTGTGTTTATAATAAGTGTGAAACGAAGCACTTCTCCTTCTTGTTTTGGCGTAATAGACCATCAAAGAACCAATATAATCATGAGCTGCTATTCTCAGCCTGATTGGCTGCGATTACTACAAGTACTGTAAGTTTGTGTGTCAGTGTGTGTGTGTGCATACGTCTAAACATGGTTTCCATGGTGAGTAATTACCCCTCACTGCCCACCTCTCAACATTTCTCCTTCTTTGCTTTCTCTTTGGTTGTTTCCTTTCTCTTTCTTAATTTTTTCCTCTCCCTCTAGTATTTATCTTATTCACTCATACCAATAGGCAATGTATAGTGCTTGTGTTCTCTGTGCAGGCTCAATATTTTCCTTCATTCAAATTAACACACACACTGTATTTTATTTTGACTCAATCCCGCATACACAGTCCTGCTGACAAAAATACTCCAAATGAGGAATAATCAACCACTTAAAATAATAAATAATACATTCCTCAAAGTAAAGTGTAGGAAAAATATCATTACATCATTTTATTTAGAAAATACCGAATAATATTTAGTCCCATTAATACATGTTTTAAGTTGAGTTCACATTGTACAAATGATGCAAGAACACATGTTTCCAGTTACCATCTTAGTTTGGAGAAACGGTCTTAAGTGTTCTATAACTGTGTCTCACGACTCTGTGCTGCATGGCCTGTTTGTATGCTGTATGATGTTACAATGATGTTTCACTGTAACTTTTTACATTATTATGAAGAAAAACATTATGATTATCCTATTTGAATTTTGTCTTATTGCTGCTCTGCAAGTCTACCACATACTGGGCATTGTTGCTGTTTTAATGTTTGACTGTTTTTCTGCTTCCTGTTGCTCTTCATTCCCCCTGTGCCGTGAGGAGGCCTTTTAGTTTATATTTATTCATTGTATTATTCCATCCATCAAATCCCTGTGTTGTGTATCGTGGGAGAAACATGAAACTTGGCCCAAACTGAATGGAAATGAAGATAAATGTTGGAAAAAGTGTTTCTTGCTGACAGAAAGACATTCCCTCCTGCTCTCTCTTTATAATAAAAAAAAATGCCGGCTGTGGCGTGCTGTTCACACATTAACATATATTCTAACCAGATGGTGAATCAGAAACCAAATCAAATATAAAACCTGAGTTTGATCCGTATCTGTCTTTACTCTGGTATAAAACTTCAGTGATGTTGAGATTTATAACATCAATATATGATTTTGGAATTTTCAGAAAATGTTTGTCCAATCAATGCAAAAGTCACAGGACATATGACATGATAACTTTGAACCAGTTGTGTTAAACTAATTGAAATCTCTCAACAGGGGGCGCCACTAGATACGCTTACAAGCATCGGCCTGCTGCAAATTTGGCTATAAATCAATGACAGGTGGACTTTGAGTGATCAAACCAACAGGCTGCATACATTATGATGATGAAAAAGAGTGGGTTTGGTCTCAGTCCTTCTTTAGATAGAATTAAACCAGCTGAACATACTTTGCTAAGCTTTGTTAAGCCTGAAACTCGCTGGCTGCTGCTTTGACTTTGACTATTGATCTGCTTCCTTCTGTTGAGTGAAAGGAGCTGGAACCAGGACTGACCACTTGTAGCTGTATCTTTGTTGCTGCTGTCTTTATGACGTCTTGTTTTCCTGAACTTCTTTCAACATAGACCTTTGGAAATAAGAATTTTGAAAGATATATATTTTTTAGTAAATTGGATACTTAGTTTTATGACTCTAATGAAATTGTGAGAGAATGAAGAAGAAATACATGAGATGCACAAACTGGGGCCACACTAACACTAAATAATCTTTCCTTCCCCTTTCATTTTTACTAAACCTTAGCACTGAACTTATCTGCACAATCGTTCTATATGGAAGTAATTCCTAGGAGTCTGGGCTGCAGGAAAACACTTCCAATTGTTGTGTCAACACCCTGTTTAGCTTTGCCAAGTCATCCTATTGTCCATATGGAGAGTGTTTACGATCTCGACCTGATCAGACAAGGTTTTAATTACTGGATCTTCATGAATAACAATACAACTCAATCTGGTGGAGCCTATTATTAATCATCCAGTGGTGTCACACTCAGGCATCTTCAGTACGGTGGAGCAGCTTGAGAGATACAACTCATGTCGGGTCAGTCTTACAGTGGACCGTGAACTATTATACAGTATTAGGCTCAGAGACAGGACAACACTCAGAAAAAGCAGAGACATCTGTCTTTTTTCTGTTCTGTTTCAAAGGAACAGTATGTGCAACTTTTAGGGGGATTGATTGGCAACTATGGAATATTACACCATAACTATCTCATCTTTATCGTAAAACGACCTTTAACTAAGAATTGTTGTGTTTTATTTAGCTTAGAAGTATTTATTTATTTATGTCTACATAGGGAGCGGGTCCTCTTCCAAGGAGTCTGCCATTTTATACCGCCATGGTTCTACAGCAGCCCAGAACGGGCAAACCAAACACTGACTCAAGAGAGAGCCTTTCATGTTTTTACATTAACACATGAAGGGATGAGAACTGAAACCTGGTATTAAAAAAGCACTGTTGCTAAATTATTAAAGATCTGAGTGTTAAAAAGCTTTTGCTTTTTATTAGTACTTTATAATGTTTTGGTAAAATTTTAAATCACGCTGAAGCGAGCATCTCCCCTGATTTCTCTGTGGACAGAGGACAGAGGACAGAGGAAAAAGGACAGTAGGACAGATTACAGTAGGACAGAGGAAAAGAGGACAGGAGGACAAGAGGACAGGAGGAAAGAGGACAGGAGAACAGGAGGACAGGATACGAGGACAGAGGACAAGGGGACAAGGGGACAAGAGGACAGGAGGACAAGAGGACAGGAGAACAGGAGGACACAAGGACAGAGGACAGAGGACAAGGGGACAAGAGGACAGGAGGACAGAAGGACAGGAGAACAGGAGGAGGACAGAGGAGGACAGGAGGACAGAAGGACAGGACAGAGGAGAGGACAGGAGGACACAGGAGGACAGAGGACAGAGGACAAGGGGACAAGAGGACAGGAGGACAGAAGGACAGGAGGACAGGATGACAGAGGACGGAACATTAACTTCACTCAGGAATATTATTCATTTCATTAACATGTTATTTTGGTTTTCAGTGAGATATTAATGGCTTCAATAGTTACTTTCTGTTAACATTAATGTTGCTGTTCTAGAAACAATATTCAGTTATATCTAAATTATAAATAAATTATAATCCTGTTCTGAATTTATTTGTTTTTGAAATACTATATATGTCTTTAAAAGTAATTATTTAGTCATGAAAAAGAAGCGAGTATCAATTAGAGTAGCTCCTAGTAGTGATAAAGTATTATTATATAAGATAAGATATCTATATCTACCTGAAGGCCACCGTAGTTCTCTGACACTCTTGGAAAGGGAGGGGAGAGCAGAGAGATGTTGGTTGCAATCTGCAACTCACCACTAGATATCACTAAATCTCACACACTGCTCCTTTAAAAAGCAAAGTGCCGTTGTGTGCCCCGTCCTAACCGCTGTGACCCGGGTTCAACAGACTTAAGCTGCTGTCGGCCTGGTAGAACCTCACACACCAGCCACAAACTGCACTGTAACAGAAAATTCACATAAGAGAGAAACAATTTCATCTCTCTAATGTATGCACAAGACACAATATGCAACTCCACTTTATACCTGGCTGGTTTAGACTGGAGTTGAAAGAGAGAAATAGACGAACAATCAATGCATAATATTCATGATTAGTTTATGAACATAAACAAACTTTTTTACAGAGGTTTTGCATATTTGTGCAGCAGTTGCGATAGTGGAAGAGTGTAAATATAAAGTGTCTTAGATAAGTATAAAGTGTAAATTAAGGTGATCCAAATTGACTGAAATTGACAACACATGCAAAGAAGATTCACAGCAATGCAAACGTATTGTTTAAAAACAAATAACATAGGCTATGTTACTATCTACTGTTAACTGATCTCACTCTATACAGTCACGTCAAAACTGTATTAAGTTACAGCAATTGCTACTGCTGTCCCTTCGCATTAAAAGCATTCAGCTGAAATGCCGTCCATATATTTTAAAAACACATTCAGCAAATCAATTAGTACTGAAGTCCTGAGTAAGGATGAGACTGTGGACTGTATTCATTACTGCATTAGTGCATGACCATGATATAAACTTGTAAGATCCAAATCTCAATCCTATAAAGCTACAGGACAGCCTGTACTTATTCTCCATTGCAGTTGTTTCTAGATCTTAAATTAATTGAATCGAGTAAATTAGTGGCAGCTTTGCTGCTCATAGGGGACCTCTGTACTCTCAGAGCTGCCTTCATTCTCTCATTATTTACAGAGCAGAGTACTCCCTGTGTTCCTGATGGAGCTGGGAGCCGAGGACGCTGACAAACTAGAAGGTGATGACGGCTGAAGACATTCAACAGCAGCAAGAGCAGTAAATGGCTTTTCTATTATTACATAGCAGCAGGGAGATCTTCCAATTACATTTGGCCTTTTTGCAATAATGACAGCAACAATCATTGCTCAAGTTTCCTCGGTCACAATACTCATTTTATATGTGTGGCAGAGAAGCCGACCTCTGATCTCCAGTCACATGAAACAGTGAAGTTGATCTCTTTTTCTGTGCAATGAATGAAATTAGCACTTTAGCACACATGATATACAGCTTTGCAATGTAACTGTGTGAGACAAGAAAAAGAACAATCTTAAAAGAATGTTACTTCAGTTCTGTGTCTACAAGAAGAGGAGAGGAAGAGGGAGTGAGACGGTGAGAGATGTGACCCATGACCAGATTATATAGGTCATAAAAATGCAGTACAGTGAGGTTACAGACACACGTTTGATCTGTCTGACAGATCACTCTTGTTCTGGTCCGTGTGTTCTTCACATATCTCTAGAACCGCTCATCTTATCTGCTTCATAATCGGCAGGTGTATTGTTGGGAACCAGATGGAGTGCTTTGGCAAATTTGGTGTGAAAAAAAGGGCTCTGCAGGCTACTGAATGCTGGATTTAGCCTGCTAAAATTACACGAATGCTGGATAACTTTAATACCAAACTTTTCTTCACGTCACTGGAGTCAGCCAGGACAAGCTCAAAAATGCCAAACTGTGTGGATGGGGTCGCTGCTTCAAGAGCATCGTCAGGGCCTGCCATGTCCTGGCCTCATTGCTGGCACGGATCTTCATGATGCCTGCTGTGTCTCGGCATGGACCAATGGGCCAATGCTCCGCCACTGTCTCAGGTCATCTGTGCTGAGACACTGGCTTCATCTGCAGATGATGATGACAACAATATCTCATCTCCTCTATATCCAGCAGAAGTTTACCACCGATCTCTCGCTGCACAGCTGCTAACAATTTGGGAGTGTTGGGCATTTGGCTGGCATCTAACCAGCCTGAGGACCCCGCCCCACCGTCTCAGACTGACATCTTGGATCGTAGCATCGGCCAAATAAAACATCTGATTCAGGGAATTGCAATGGCTGCAGGCGTTTTGACGTCTCTTACTATTGAAGGTCCTCGCTATGTGTGGTTGAGACTACTTCAACGCTTCCAGGGAAGGACAGTGATGATCTCGTGGGAGACACCATCCCCATGGGAGGGCTCTTCCGATTCTTTTTACTCACTCAGATCTTCTGGATAAGGATAAATCTCAGCTCAGACCCGATCTATGGATCAGCTCCCATTGGTTAACAGTGGGATGTCTGGTTGTATTACCAGTATGGCTTGATACTTTTATACTTAACGTACAGCTCAACATCTGGGTTCACAAATATTAGATTTGCTGTACTATAGTGTCGCACTTTGTTGCTTTTGCTTTTCATAGACAAAAATCATATTTCACATGACCCAAAGAAGGCGCAGGAAAACGTAAGCATAGTTTTTTAAATGTTAGACCACAGACTGTTGTCATCTTCTGGGGAGGATAGTCTCAACAGTAAAGTTACTCAGGGGGAATGTGTTCTTGTTCTTCATGTGTTCTTAATTGAGAAAAATACCAGCACTAACAATATAGCAGGCATCACCTCCATGCTCTCATTCGTTGACAGTGATTTTATCAAGGTATTGCATTTGACAATTGTATTTTGCTATTTAAAGATGGAAAGTATGACCTTATTTTGCAAGCACCTTCATGTTCTCATTATCTACAGAGGCTGTGTTCCAGAGCTGAGAGCTCAGTGATTACAGTTAAAAATAATTCTGCTGGAGCAAAAAGAGTCACACTTCAAAATGGGTTTTGCTTGGCTGCATTGCAGCAGCAGAGAGAACACGCTGACCTGAGAGAGAGACAGACTGAGGTACGCAGCAAACATAAGCCATGACACACACCTCAGGCAATGAGCTGACACTCATCCACAGCTATGTGAAATGAGAAGGGAAGCCATTACAGAAAACCTCCTTAAATGAAGTCTATTAGGTAACTCAAATAACATCCAACTGACAGGAAAGATATTACTACAAGCTGCTTCAGGAGGTACTGTTGAACAGGAAATCTGACTATACATAAAGCAAGGAAGCTCTGTCTGTCTGTGTCCCTCGCATCAGGGGCTCACAGGACTGACTCAAGCATATTGGGGCTTACAGGCTGCCGTTCATTGCCCTTGATCAGACTGCAATCTCAAATCCATCAGTCTGGACGCTCTGGATGCTCAGCCTGAGCAACCAGACAACAACCAATTTTAATGTGTTGAGTAGAATTCATGGTGCTACTAGTAGAGTGCTATGGAGGACAGGCGTAGTGGAGAGCAAGGTAGTTCTCCAATCAGAGGGTCGGTGGTTCGATACCCGGCTTCGGCAGTCGATGTGTCCTTGGGCAAGACACTTAACCCTAAGTTGCTCCCGAAGGCTTGCCATCGGTGTGGACTGGATGTTGCATGAATGTTAGTTAGAGTCTGATGGTGGCACCTTGCATGGTAGCCTGTCATCAGTGTGTGAATGGGTGAATGATATGTAATATACTACTGACTGTAAGTCGCTTTGGATAAAAGCGTCTGCTAAATGACTGTAATGTAATGTAATGTAACACTCTGATTTAGGTTCTGCTGCTTCCCCCCCACAATGTAAACAGGCCTCCTACCAATGCTGTCAAGTCGTGGTGCAGAGCTCCTCCGTCGCACCAGCACCGCAACTTGACAGCATGTTGTTTCGAAGGCAATATGATTCCTTGTTAGAAAGCCGAGTCACCATGGTGGCTTAGGCAAAAGTCGTAAATGCAGCATCCGATTTGCCTGCCGTCTGGATGTTGCTAATGAATGCAGTTCACTTTGGCTGCTGGATGAGGGGCGTACTAACGTTACAACCGAGCAATGAGCTATATTGATCAAACATAGTATATACATATTATTCATACACGGGCTTCTTCATCCTAGTCACTATCATCAGTATCACTTGAATAGTCGGGTGGAATCTGGTTGGTTGCGTTGTCTAATGTGAAGTTAACGTTAACCAAGTTTGTGGGCAGCTGAGGATATGGTCTACATAGAAGAAGGATAGGGATTACAATGATTACAGTAACAACCGTTAGGACACATATGGAACCCCTAAGGCCACAGCCTAGGCGACGGAATGGATACCATGGTTGTGGTCGTTCCATGATGGAGTGAGTTGATCCCGCGGTGGTGACACAAGAACTGCGCTTGTACGTCACGTTTGAGCTTGTTCCAACGAGGACGTGTGTGTGTGTGTGTGTGTGTGTGTGTGTGTGTGTGTGTGTGTGTGTGTGTGTGTGTGTGTGTGTGTGTGTGTGTGTGTGTGTGTGTTACTTCCCTGCTCAGTTGCTGTAGGTGGGTGGTTTCCCGTCTCTGCACACTCCATTCTCCCCCCTTCTACAACAGCCTGATGTCAATCTGCCTTTTCATGGTGGCTGCCTGTCCCGTCTCCTCCTTGGCCTTGTTGTCTATCAGGGCAGGCATATGCCCAATGCCCATAACGTCTGCAAATGTAGCATTGGTTTTTTGCAAGGGGAGGGGCACTTTTTCTCCCCCTTCCCTTTCCTCGTCTTTGCCCTCGTCCCACATGCCATGGTTGATGCTGATGCTGTTCTTGTCGTTGCCATCTTGTCAGTTCTTGTACCTGGTGATGTTGTTGTCCTTGAGGCAGCAACTTTATCTGTTCCAACTTGGCCTTGGATCGAGTTGTTGCGGGTGCGGGCCCTCCGCAGTTATTGGAAGTGTTTTTTTGTGTTGTTCCATCTTGGACTATTTTTTTAAAGTAAGCCTTTAAATTCAAGAATGAGATGGGCCTCCTGCCATGACACAAACATTTCTTGTATTTTTGGGGTCTTGATTATTGCACTTCTTTTGTTTTTATTACCCTAAAAGGGAACCATATTGAATTGTTGTCAGTTGTTTTTAATTGTTCTATTGATCCTTAAATCATCATCGGAATTTAACCAGATCCATATGGGTCTGAACTGTGATGCAAGATATTATTTGGGAAATTGGAGGGATTTAAACCACCTTTGCATATTTGCTCTGTAGCGTAGTCAGTTTGACTCTTGAAGGTTTCTTGCGCCATAAAAGAATATCAATGTCTTGTTTAGGTCTCAAAGATTTTTTACAGAGACTTTAAAAGGAATGTGGTGAATAACAATGTGTGCGTTTTAAGCTAAGATATTCATCGATTGATCAGTTCTACTAACCAAATTAACAAAACCCTTGTTTATTTAGCAGCATAATTCCAGACGCACATGGACAGCATTGAGGAAGGATCCACTCTGCTACTTGTATTGTCTTACTGATCTGTGCTTTTTCTCCAGCAGCAGCAATATGTCCTGCTGCAATTGGCAATTTTGAAACAAAGTCACAGCTAATGAGTCATTATTAGCAATGGAGCTTGTGCTGGTGGGTGGCAAACAGTGAACAAGGCAACAGACTGCTGTCAATCTGCTGCACAGGAAGAGGTGCACAGCACGGAGGAGCAGTGGGAGAGGAGACAGCCGTGGAGGTGGTTTGTTTTCTCTGTCACATAGCTGCCATCAGGAAGCATCACACACACAAACACACGTTATTCATTTGTAGCAAGAGTGTTTATGTGTTCAGTTGTGCGATGCATGCTCTGATCTGCTGTGGGTGACACAATGATAACACATAAGTGTGCTGTCAAAATGTTATGTTCATAAGCATGGGACACATCATGAGACATTTAATAGTACTGAGCCATCATCAAGGTTATCAGTAACACGTGTGCTTTGTCTGCTATAAGTCAAGACATCGATGGATTAAAAACATTTCTGTAGAAGGTCAAACAGGTGTTAAGGGGACACACCTGGTGAACAGAGTAAAATATTTTCAAATATTAAATTAGTTTTTTTCTATTACAACTTTTCTGATATGTATGTTTAAAAATGCAAATGAGGTATTTTCTAATGCTAATTTTGGAGAAATCTAAAGTAGCAAATAAAAAGGATAGTAAAAGACCTAAATTAATATTTTGGATGTTTTCTTTCCACTACCATGAAATAAGACATGTTTTAAATGTAAAATAACCCAAAATCTCAAAAACAACCATGTTTTTGCTGAGATGTCTGTCTAACTACTGCTCAAATTCAGCAGAACCAGAGATATTCTATATATATTTTTCTTCTTTGTCAAAACCTTGTGCCTACATTCCCCACAATGCAACTTAACTGCTGACAGTTTGGTTGGAGATTCAGGTGAGTTATGCCGGAGATTTTGGTGGTTAATTTATCCTGGAGCCTCAAGCAGAGATGAGGAGGTTTGGTTGACTCACCTGTTTCTGGTGACCCAGCTTTCTACCCTGTAAGCACCAACCAACACTGACTCAGGACATTCATCAGACTTCAAACAGTAGTACTCAATGGAGTTCTGCTGGTACTCCTCCGTAATGACAAGAACCGTTCCGTTAGGAAGACTAGAGGTGTATGACATCATCATGACCTCACAGGAGACAGCTGTGGTGAACACTACATCAGCGAAACAGCAACCTGAACAAAAGACTGAATAAACAGAAACAGAAGTCAACAGTCAGTGAATGACAGAACAAAATCTCTCAGGGCATCCAATGGGAAGAGGTCAAAGGTCATCGACCAAGAGTCAGTGGAAAAATTAAAAGGAGGGCTCTCACATTTGAAACCAGAGACCATCTTTCAACAGACGCAATGATTTCTGACTCTTATCTGGGTCTGGGTTGTGGTGGCCACAGGCTAAGAAGCCCTCCATCGTTCTCCTTAGCAATGTCCTCCAGCTCCTCCTGGATGATCTCAAGGCCTCACTAGGCCTGCTGGGATATATAGTCCTCTGGCATGTTGTGGCTCTGCCCCTGGGTCTCCCAGTGGGGCACAGCTCCTTTTAATGTGAAGCAGCATCAGTTCTGTTCTCAGCTCCTTCCACATATCTGAGCACCTCATCCTGTCCCTGAGGGTGAGACAGACACCCTGCATAGGAAACTCATTTTGGTCACTTGCAGCTTATGACCTCTGTGAGGGTAGTAATGTTGGTCAACTAAAATATCTAATACTACTAGCTCCCTCTTCTCCACAACAGTGTGGTGCAAATTCTTTGTAACAGACTGTAGTCATCATTGTAGTGCTATTAATTCTTAAACAGATGGCAAGTAGTTGGGGGCACAATAAATAAACAACTGTCACCTATAAAGGAAGATGATAAATCCAGCATAATGTGCATTTCCACAGAACAAAACTCATCAGTACAACATGGCATGTCATACTTTTCTTTGCACCTAAATTCCAAATGCTTTTACTTTGCAACTTCTTCTTTACAATTTACACAAAATTTAAAATTAAAAGCCTGCCAGGTAAAGAAGGGGTTATTGTCACAGTTCTGCTCCCATACACTCCTGTCAATCTGTCTCACATTCACCTCTCAGCCACTCCCACCTCACCTGCCTGTCACAGCTGCCCCTTCTCTCCTATCACTCCACATCTTACTCACCTAATCAGCTCATTCAGTGCACCTGTCTGCCACACCCACCTCATCAGTTCAATCACTCTCACCTGCTCACTCTGCTGCACCTACTCACTATTTAAACCCCAGTCACTCACTCACTCGTCGCCAGATCGTTCTCTGCATTATGCTAGACTTTCCCACGTTTACCCTTCGATTGATTCCCCGTTACCGACCCTGCCTGATTGGACTTCTCCTCCTTGTCTCTGCCCCGGTAAACGACTTCGCCTTCCATCTCCGACTATGAGACTCCTGTCTTTCCTCTGTCCCGGTAAAACGCCATAGCCTTCTGTCCCCGACCACGAGATTAGCCTCGGCTTTCTCTGGTTTCTGTCTGCCTTCTACCCTGACGGCTTGGCTTTCTACCGAGCGTATTATTCCTTGTGAGTTGATCAGAGACTGTTCACCTGCTGTATTCTTTGCCTGGAATAAAGTCTTGTTCAACGATTCCTCGTGTCTGTCGTACTGCTTCTGGGTCCTTACCACACCCATTACAGTACGATCTGGCCAGAAAATGGACTCGGCATACGACTCGGCATACGACAGCCCGTCACAAGCCCGGTTCGTGGCGATCAAGGAAGTGATTCAGCGACACAAGACCCAGTTCGTCGCCAACACCGCTGAGGTTCGCCACACTCTGGCAAACCAGGACCAGATCATGACCGCCCTGATTCATCAGGTACAGCAACTCACGGCGGCCATTACCCAGACAATCGCGGTGCCACTGCCGCCGTCTGCTCCAATTCCCTCTGGACCCGAACCGGCGCGTTCGACGGCCGCATCAGAGCCCCGAGTGGGAGAGCTGGAACGCTAGGCTGGGGATCCTGAGAGATGCAACGCATTTCTAACGAACTGCTCCATCCTGTTTGCATTGCAGCCACACACCTTCGCCTCTGAGGACGCGAGAGTGACGTTTTCCATCAACCACCTGACGGGACGAGCTCGCCTGTGGGCAACGGCAGAATGGGATCGCCATACTCCGGCCTGTGCCTCATTCCGATCCTTCTGCGACGAGCTACGCAAAGTCTTCGGGGTGGTTTCCATGGGACCGAATGCCACCGGCGGACTGCTGGGGCTTCAGCAGGGTCGCCAACCTGTCACGGACTACGCTATTGACTTTCGGACCAAAGCACGATTAAGTTCGTGGAACATGGCCGCCCAGTGTGACGCGTATCTGCTCAGTTTAGCAGAATTGATCTCGTTTGAGTTACCTACTTCCCTGGACGGATTTATCGAGGTAACAACCCGATTGGATCATCGCATCCAGGCCAGGCGGTTGGTGAAACGCCGAAAACAACCCAGGCGGAGCTCACCTACTCATTTCACTCGTCCAACGACTCCGGATTACACGCCGACCCTCCTGCTTTCTCATGGAACCGAACCCATGCAGGTGGGACGCACTAGACTCTCCACAGAGGAACGAGAGCAGCACCGGCGGGGTAATCTCTGCATGTACAGTGGCCAGGCCGACCATTTTGCTCACAACTGTCCGGTAAAAGCCCGGGCTCACCAGTAGACAAGGAGGTACTGGTGAGCCGAGCAATTTCCCGACCCTCCTTCTGCCAAGGACCACTGTTTCACGCCAAGCTGCTTCCACCCGGGGGCCCCAGACTATTTCCACCTTCCTGGATTCGGGAGCTGACGCTTCTATTATGGACAGGGAACTCGCCATACAGTTGGGGCTTGACCAAATACCTCTTCCTCAGTCTGTTCCGGCCAGCGCCCTTGACGGTCATCTTCTGGGGGCGGTGACCCATCAAACTGTTCCCGTCCACATGCGTCTGTCCAGTAACCACCACGAGACCATTAGCTTTCACATTCTGCAGACCCCTCGTATTCCCCTCATTCTTGGTTATCCCTGGCTGCGTCGACACAACCCTCATATCGACTGGATTACGGGGGCTTTTCGGGGTTGGAGCCACTCCTGCCATCAAATCTGCCTGAAGCAAGCTGCCGCACCACAGGGCCCTACTCTCTCCCACTCCACGCCTGAATTTACGGGGGTCCCCGCCGAATACATGGACTTCAGGGAGGCATTCAACAAGACCAAGGCAATGTGTCTACCTCCTCTCTGTCCATATGACTGTGCCATCGACCTTCACCCTGGTACGTTCCCCCCTAAGGGACGTCTCTTCTCCCTGTCTGCTCCTGAACGAGACACAATATACAATATCAATGACTCTCTGGCTGCCGGTCTCATCCGCCCCTCGTCGTCTCCTGCAGGGGCTGTATTTTTCTTCGTGGAGAAGAAGGACAAGACCCTCAGATCCTGCATAGACTACCGGGGCTTGAATGAGATCACCGTGAAAAATCGTTACCCACTACCTCTCATCATTCGCCAAGCTCCACTTCCGTACCGCCTATCACCTGGTCCAGATCAGAGCGGGAGGTGAGAGGAAGACGGCATTCAACACACCGAAGAGACACTACGAGTACCTGGTCATGCCTTTTGGTTTAACCTTCGCCCCCCGCCGTTTTCCAGACCCTGGTAAACGACGTGCTCCGGGACATGTTGGACCGGCATGTATTCGTCTACCTCGATGACATCTTGATCTTCTCCAAAAACCAAGAGGAGCATGTTCACCACGTTCAATCCGTACTTCAACGCCTACTGGAGAACTCTCTGTTTGTGAAGGCGGAGAAGTGCGAATTCCACGTTCCCACCATTTCATTCCTGGGATACATCGTTTCTTTCATTTTGTCATTTATGTGACTCCCAGAACATCCATTTATATATACAAAAGAAAATACTATAGCATAATCAAACTTTTTAAATGGATATGTTTGGGCAATGACAGCACTAGGTTAAGGTTAGGGAAAGATCAAGGTCTATCTCAGAATAAGGGACTACACTACAGTCTGCCGTCCTGGGCTTTGTACTTCAATTACCCAAACAACATAATACAGGCAGCAGTTATGTTTGATTGCAAAACGTAATTAGGAAAACAATTTAGTAACATATAAAACATAATTTATACGACACTATAAAACAATCCACTCTCTTCAATCCTTCTACCCTCAACCAACCTTTCTGTCTCTTTCATCCTGGCCCTTCCTTCCCTTACTCTACCTCCTTCTAATCTCTTCTTTCAGTTTCATCCTCTTATCCCTCCCTCTTTACCTCCTTCTCATGTGTACTTTACCTCCCTCTTTGCTCTCTTTACCTTTGCACTCCTCTATCGTTCCCCTTCGTTTTGCTCCCAGATTCCATTTTCTATGCTTGTTTCCTTTAAACCCCCAACCCTTCTGTACGGAGGATTACCCATGGGGCCAAGTTTAGTAGCTTCCAAACCTTTCATTTTGACTTTATTTACCCAGGGAAGAGTGTGCCCAGATGAAGAGTGTGCTCTGAAGAAGCACTGCAAACCATTTTCTTTTTTGTATTTTAGCCTGTACTAACCCTGGCTAACATTCACAGACACATCAACACATCAACATGGGAGCTGCCCAGTGCGGTCAATCTGCCAGGTCATTTTGCCGGGGCTTAAACTCTGAATGTTTTGAGTGTAGCCCAAATTTTATTTTAAATGTTAGACTGTGAAGGTCAATAAAAATTGTGATATGTGTGAATATGCAATAGTGTGAGTGTGACTGTAAAAATAAAATCAGGTCTCTAAACCAAATGTGTGTGTGTGTGTGCCTTTGGGGGTTCCAGAGGTGGAAGTTATACTTAGATCTCAACGTAAGGAAAGTAGCAATACTACAGTGTAAATGTTACAAGTGAAAGTTCTGGATTCAAAATATTTCTCAAGTAAAAGTACAAAAGTGGTGGTGTGGTGGCTGGCACTGTCGCCTCACAGCAAGATGGGCTGGGTTCAATTCCCGGGCTAGATGGCCTTCGGTGTGGAGGTTGCATGTTCTCCCTGTGTCAGCGTGGGTTCTCTCCGGGTTCTCTGGCTTCCTCCCACAGTCCAAAGACATGCAGCTTAGGTTAATTGAAGACTCTAAATTGCCTGTAGGTGTGGATGTGAGCATGAATAGTTTTCTGTCTCTATATGTCAGCCCTGTGATAGTCTGGTTACCTGTCCAGGGTGAACCCTGCCTACACCCAATGACAGCTGGGATCGGCTCCATTTGTACAGTAATTGAGTTAAGTGTACTTCCTCCACTGTTAAGGTAAATACAGTGGCATTTACAGACTAGAGTTGTAAACTGTTTTTACAACTCTAGTCTGTACATGTGCTCTACAAGATATAATATAATACTAATTACTGAGAACCTGGGATATTTTAAGATAACAATTCATAATTAATCATGAGAGTAATCCCTTTTACTGTGAGTTACTGTGAATATAAATAAGGCCAGAGTGAAAAAGCATGAAAAAAGCTTGTTTATCAAAAAAGATTTCCTCTACAGAGGTCCAGACTGAACCTTGAATGTTCTCAAATACTGGAGACACATCAGCAGCCAGTGTGTTACTGTGGGGGACAGTAGTACCTATAGAGGAGTGCCACTATGGTAACAATCAAGCAATACAATAAATCTGGTCAACTGGTGAGCTTAATCACCAGTGTGCAAATACAGCAGGACCTTTTCAATAAGGGATGGTTAAGCTACCAGGATATCAGGCTATATATTGTACAGTGAAGACTAAAAGTTGCTGATTAAATGATAAATATATTCTCTTACAACATTTATAGCATATGTAGTGTAAACTTTGACCCTAGCTGAGCTGACCTTTGGGAGCTAACTAAAAGGTGTTAACAGAACTTTACTGTTTTATTACAAAAACAGTTTGAGTAACTGAAATTTAGAGATCCACTGGTAACAAGCGCTAAACGGTGCTGGTAATGTGCTCTCTCTCTTCAGACCAGTAACCCTAAGAAATATGTCAATATTGGAAAATTGTGCTCATCATATTTAGACAATGTTGGCATTGGACGTAAACAATAAACAAAAACGTTGCATTGGATGTGGATCTGGGGTTATGCGCAGTCTTTCAATATCAACGGCCTTTTCTGTGCCGGTGAGAACCTGAGCAGCAGAGGGATATGAATATGAAAGTGTTCCAAAGACGCAGCCAGAAATTTGCTACCAATGATTAGGGAATAACAGAAATCTAGGTCACAAGAGAAAAAGCGTGGATCGATTTTGCCGAATGAATTACCAAAAGATAATTACTATGAGTTTAAAAACAACCTGATTTTGGAGAGTTGCATCAATATATTAGAATTTAGGGCTACATATTTTGTTCACATTCAGATTTGGTTGGCCTCCCCTTCATCTCTCCATCCACCCTTTCTTCTCCCCAAATCCTGTGTTGTGTTTTAGAGCCTCTTTGTGTTATTGCTTTCACCATAATACTATCAAATAATTTGTTTCACAACCCAAAGACTGCAGAGCTGTGTGTGTTTCATTCAGCCTATCTCACATTGCAGACCAGCACAGGCTTTAGTAACAAAACAGAGCCAGGAGCTTTGGACACCAATTTCCTCTGGATTCAATTTGGGAATGTTTTAATTCCGCCAATTGCTTTCAGAAAGCACAACTTTAGTCTCTCACACTCAACTCTTAGCTCTTCTCAACTTCCCCTCCCTTTTTCCTGCACTTTCTCTCTTCTTCCGTTTCTCCCGTTTTCTCTTCATCAGTCCTTCCATCTGTCTTGTTTTTCTCCTACCAAACAGCTTCCTGTGCTCTGGCAGTTTTTCATTGGAATCACTTCTTTGGTAGGAAAGTATTTCCCATAAAAACTGCTGACAGGGAGGTTTGTTGATTATCTAGCGGAACCATCTCTGAATTGTTTCTGAACAGACATGTTGTGATTTACTTTTCATTTTAAGATACTATCATTGTATTGTTGTTTTTGCCATATATTTACACAACTTATCAGAATAAACCAAAACTATCTGTACCACTAGGGGAATTATGGTTTGGTTGGTTCCTCCCCAATTACATCACTGTTAGCAGAAGTGGGTACTCATTGCAGGGTTGTTGCCTTTTTATTCTCTTCATCAACAAAGCATATTTAGGGCCAATATATATTGGGCCTTTAAAACTTAATTAAGGATCTAAGGTTTTTACACGTGGTTGTTGTGGTGAAAGTCACAATGGCTACAGTTATTACAAAAAGAGTTATAACTAACAATAAGTTCAAAGATACTTAAACTGTCCTTTAACATAAGAGAAAATAAGCAGAACTTTTGTCCGAACCACTATCATCTTTATAAAGACATAAAAGAGTAATGTCTCCCTGAGCAGAGAAGGAAGTCTCTCTCCCTGTTTATGTTTAAAATGTTTAATAGTTTTTTAGAGCATATCAGTGCATGTTAGTGCATGTGAGAGTGCCCCACTTGTTAGTTTAGGACTGCCGCCCTTCACTCCTAGCATACAGGGGCTACAAGTGATGGGAAAGGGTCTTCTTGGAAGCGTAGCTTCCATCCTCCTTTCCCCCCTCAGGAATTCACTGTGAGCTCTGTCAACTCTTTACCCATAAGATGCGCTATTAGCGCTCAGGAATTCACTGTGAGCTCTGTCAACTCTTTACCCATAAGTTAGCACTGTAAATTGTGACCTGCCGGCCCACCAGGGAAGTGTTCCCAATCTTGGAACTTGCCTTACCTTTAAAAGTATAATCCAGTTGTAATGTTTGATCTCTCCAGAAAAGGTGGTAAATATAAATCTGTGGGCCATTTCATTTCAGTAGGCGGGCCCTAAAAATAATAGGCAGTGCACGTGATTGTATTGATTAGGCAGATTATACATTTAAAAGCACATCCTCCCTGTTTATACGTAGCCTTGGTGTGTATCACAAATGTTCCATTTACTGGGCATCAGCATTTTAGCACGTCAGTGGGAATGTAGCTTAGGAAATGGAACACGGCTATTTTCTGGCGTGCTGCATAGATGTTGACGCCGTTTCAGAGAAATTTCTCAGTTGACGGGCTCAAACCCCAAAAGCCCATCCAAGCTGCTGGTCCTGGGTCTCCTGTGCTCCTCTCCGCTAACTGGTCTCATTCACAGTCTTCACTAGGGTTTTTTTTAGGATAACGAGCTTAACAGTTCTAGGAAGTCCCTGCTTTTCTTATATCAGACAGAATCATCAACTCCTTTCACTCTGTTTCCATCTTCAGTCTGACATTACCTCCACCCTCGTCCATTTCCACAGTCACGGGGGGTTTGATTTCACTAATCAATCACTAGAGACCAACGTATCCGCCTTAATCCGATACTGAGAAGACGTGCTGTATATGTTAAATTAATGTTTTCATCAAGGGAGTCATATCAAATTCAAGAATATTACCGTGTGGCCCAAAAGCCAAAGAGAGGCCATGAACCTTTCAGAGATGTCGAGGTAATTCTCCCTGATAGACCCCCACTCTACACTGGAGGATTGGTGTAAATGTTTTAGCTTAATGTTACAGTTACAGACACAAATTAAGAAGACTGGATACGCTAACAATTATGCCACGGAAAAGTAAGGCAGAGTATATGTACGCTGCTTATATTGTGTAAGTAAGACACATTGCTTTATACTAATATGATCATGAGACCTAAACTTACAGCTGATGTTTTAAAATGTCATATTTAATGTTATTATGTAATATAGCTTGGACATCCTCCTTGCCTTCTCTTTGATCCCTTATCTCCTCTCTCCCTCTTCATCCCCCCCAACCCCCACCATTCTCCCTTTATCTCCTCTCTGCTTTATTCAGTCCTTTCATATTCTCGTCTTTATACTCATCCATCCTTTCCTTACAGCCTTTCTGCCTTTCCTCCTTCCTCCGTCAGGCACTCATGTCCAGTACAGTGACATATGGGTGGTGGTAAATGCAGAAACTGCTACCAGGTCACCCAGTGGCTTTTAAACACACACACTCACACACACCCATCACACACAATGGACGTATGTGACATCCATTTCAGCAGCCCCACTTACAAAAACTCACACACACAAAGGAGCGAGCAAGGATGGTGGCATGCATGTGTGTTTGTGTGTGAGTGTTTGTGTGTGGGTGTGTGTGTGTCTGTGTATTTTGCCGAAGGGGATTTGTGTTTTTGCTAAATTTATCAGCTCCAGTTCATCTCTCAAGAGCTGAGTACCCAGGCTAGTGTCTTCGTTAGCACAACCATGACTGCATGGTGTGTGTGTGTGTGTGTGTGTGTGTGTGTGTGTGTGTGTGTGTGTGTGTGTGTGTGTGTGTGTGTGTGTGTGTGTGTGTGTGTGTGTGTGTGTGTGTGTGTGTGTGTGTGTCTTGAGGCTGGACTCATCATGCACAGCTTCGCTGTCTCAATTTCCGTCTCTTTTCTCTCTTATCCATCTTTTCCATTTCCTATTTTCTCTCCTTCACTCTATCCTCCTCTCTCTAAGTATCTCAGTCCCTCCTTTGTTCTTCTGTTTCAGCGAACAAAGATCCGGAAGCAGAAGTGCTAATATGCAATGTCAGTTTTAGAGACCCACCCATTGCTGCGATTACAGCGTTCAGTAAACAAGCTTCTCATTCAGGGTCACTGCGTCATTTAAGCTCCATTTTCAAAGAACAGCAAGACACTGACTGAAGACAGAAATATCTTTGCATGTCTTCAAGGCCACAGTGAAGGCTGTTTTGGGCTGAGAAGAAATGTGATTTTTTAAGAGGGTCATTCAAAGAATTTTGAAAACATACCTGTTCAAGAACGAGTGTTTGACCTGTGATGTTGCTGCTCGCAGCTTCCTTGAGAACCACACAAAAAAGTTCACTCTCAACACTGTTTTTCATTAGGTCTTAATTAGGACACCTGCCATGACATCACACACCCAAATCACGGCTCCTCAGTCAGAAACACCAGTGAAATACACTATGGTTCAGGGATTTATTGAATTATGTTACTATTCTTATTCATTGTACCTTGAAATAACTTACAAAAGGTCCGAAAGCTTTTAAAAAATGTGCAAATAATCTGTATAATACTAACTACTACTTTTTTTTTTGTCGTATCATTAATAGTTACATCATGAGTTTGAATGGTCTACTTCTTCTACCACGGTTGATTTTAATATTCACAGTTAGAGAAAGGGTGAGGAGTACAGCAGGACAACGTTTTTAATTAAGCTCAGCGTTGGACTCCTCTGAGCCCTCAAATCACAAAATCTGGCCTGAAGAACACACCAACGTGGCTGTTACTCGCGGTAAGAAAAACTTAGCAGAGGTTGATTCCAAATAGGCATATTGCGTCATGAAGTGCTGCACTATGAAATTTTTTTGTGCAAGCAGTAGCCTGGCTGTGTGTGTGTGTGTGTGTGTGTGTGTGTGTGTGTGTGTGTGTGTGTGTGTGTGTGTGTGTGTGTGTGTGTGTGTGTGTGTGTGTGTGTGTGTGTGTGTGTTTGCCTGTTCGGTGCTCTGTTTGGACAAAACTGAGAAATATGTGGAATAAGAACATAAATTAAAAACCACAATCACAGACAGAAGTGAATAGTGGATGTTTTTTGCAATTTGTTTCTGGGGGGGGGTCAAAAATGTGGGAAGCATATTTTAATTATTGAACATTATGAGATCATTTATATCATTATATATTTTACAGTAGATTATCAGGCTGTTGTCTTTCCAGATTTGAGGAAAATTTGACCAGATGCTTGCTGAATCTATCGCCAAAGATCACTAGCGGTTAAGAAGATCAGAATTGATTTTAATATCGGAGGTATTTCCCTGGCGGTAACATTATTAGTGATATAAGTTAGTATCAACTCTTAGACTGAAGACATAGAGTCTAAAAGTCTTTACACACCTGGTGCATGACAAATAAACATGTTCAGTAAGGAACAATCACGTCATAGATTTTTTTATCCATTTATTGCAACAATTGAAATACAGTTATAATTGCTGATGGTGGATCCACTCTTAAAATGTTCCCTGGATTGGCCAAGCAGCTACTAAGCCAAAACAGGGAGCACCATGCATAGACCTCCTGGTACATGTGTACAGATTGTAAAGCCCTCTGAGGCAAATTTGTAATTTGTGATTCTGGGCTATACAAAATAAACTGAATTGAATTGGTATACAGAAATGAGCCCATTAAATGCCATTTCAATAATTTGTTATTCAAGATGAACTCTGAAATAAAAAGGGTGGAGGCTGGGATGGAGGAGGCAAAGCTTTGCCAGCAGTACGGTCTGTAACAGCGTTGGTGTAACAAGGATCAGTGAGAAGGGAGTCATATTTAAATGGCCTGTGTTTAAGTGAGAGTGAGCTGTGATTGGTGTGTGGCCGATTAGATGCGATGATTCAATCGGCTGGCTGTCAGCTGGTTACAGCTGGGGGCGTATGACTTCCTTGGCCGCATTTATGTTATATGCAAAACATAATGTTACTGTTCCATCTTTAAAAAATGTGTTGTTCTAGTTATGCACACGTGCGCACTGTCGGACGCCACGACGGCAGTCACTTTATGAACAACAATCATTCAAAAAGTGTGTGGAAAGAAAATGCAACCATGATAACAATCTTTAAGAGTTGATTTTAATTTCATACTGGACACCATGTGAGGGCCTGGTAGGGTTTGGACCCCAGAGCAGAGACAGGATGCTGGTGTATATATACAACAAAGAGTTTATTTAACATTATCAAAAAAACACGAAGGGGGCAGTGTAGGCAGGAGGCTGGCTGGCTCACAACAAACACACCAGTCCAGAGGAGCGAGCACATAGAGAGACGGGGGGGCACCAGAGCAAACAGAAGGGCAGGTGGAGAGACTCCCCAAAACAAAAAGCACGAGTGAGAACAAGATCTCAAAAACCACACAAAGGCAACACGATACTATCTAGATGTCAGCTCTACCAAAGGAAACGGAATTATCTGACACTGAGGTGGAGTTGAAGCCAAGCTTATGTAGTCTGAGGCTGATGACTTTATTGAGAACCGGTGTGTCTGATCAGCAGGCAGCCACGCCCTCCTGCCACACACACACCCTGCAGAAAAAGGGGAGGAAAGAAAAAAGGGAGGGGAAGGAGAACAACAACAAAATACATCTAGGGACAAAACCAAAACCTAACACACTATAACTAGAGCAGACTAGGAGCAGTTGCTGTAACCACTAAGTCAACAGCATACATGGTTAAATGGTTAATAAGACATTCCTCCACCATACATCCAGTCTTACTCCATTAAGTATTCCACCTGTCGAACCCCATCGGTCACTATAAGGTAACAGAGCCCATCTAGCTAGCATGGTTTGATGTGAATACCAAAAATCCAAAGTCCTGATCAAATTTGGAGGGATCCATAGCTCTTGTAGTTTAACAAATAATTTACCATGATTTACTTAGTCAAAAGCTTTGGATGCATTCAGGGTCATGAATATTGTAGTGTTTTTTACAACTTCTTCCAGTACATATATCCATAAATCAGCAATGTGTTCATTTTTAAAAACAAATGGATTTTCTGTGGTTATTATTTATTCTTGAAGCCTTTTGAATAAAGTTTGATTTAAAACTTTGGAAACTATGCTAGCCAGGTCAATGGTCAGCTAATTAAGTGTCTTGTATACATCACGTAGCGGGACTTTCCATTATCTTGTCAATAAAAATACGTCATGCTTTGTCCCCAGCACTTTGTCCCCAGTGCTCTGTCCCGAGCGATCTGTCCCAGGCGCAAGCTTCTGAGTTAGATGACACAAGGGTTGTAGTGCTGAATCACAATCCTGTCTACATGGCAGCAGATGTCCCAGCTAAAGGCACACACATGTCCCTTTTGTTTTGTACATGTACAAGTGTTTACTGGCCCCACAGCCCGAGACTTGCAAGTCTCCCCCTGCTCCTGTTGCCACGTCGCCAGAGCCCCAGGTCCGAGAGACCGTGTCGCCAGAGCCCCTTGTCCGTGAGTCCCAGTCTCGAGAGCACCGACCTCTAGAGAGGATCCGTCCGCCTGGTCGTCCCTGTGGCCGACCTCCAGAGAGGATCCGTCCACCTGGTCGTCCCCGGGGCCGACCTCCAGAGAGGATCCGTCCGCCTGGTCGTCCCCAACCTCCAGAGAGGATCCGTCCACCCACCTGGATCATCCCCTGGGGGCCGATCCGTCCCTCCAGAGAGGATCCGTCCGCCTGGTCGTCCCCAACCTCCAGAGAGGATCCGTCCACCTGGTCGTCCCCGGGGCCGACCTACAGAGAGGATCCGTTCGCCTGGTCGTCCCTGTGGCCGACCTCCAGAGAAGCCCCATCCGCCTGGTCGTCCTCCTGTTCGCCCCCCAGAGGGGTTCTGCCTGTCCGCCTTGCCTCAGCCTTCGAGGATTTCGAGGTTCCTTTATTTCATTGTCTACTGTCTTGATCGCCAAGTGATGCGGTGGTTCACTTACACACTGTGATCTGTAGCTTTAGCTTCCATCTTTATCTTTTGGACCTGTTATCACTGCTGAGTCATATTTGATATATCCTTTCTACACATATTGATGACCCTTCTGTCTGCTTTGCTATGAAATCAATTATTAGTTTTTCCCAAAAATTGTTGATATTTATTCAGGGAGTGCAGTTGTGGGCAGTCACAATCTGCACACACACCATATACATCACAAAACATAAAATGATCTGCACTTTGATTTAGCCAAACAAAAGGAGCATTATGGAATTGCATGTAACATGTAATCTATATGATGAACATGTATTGTAAATTAAAGAACACTGCATTGTCTCCTTGGAGGAATCAATAAGGATCAAAACAGTCCATGCTCATCATCAAATTAACTGACTGTTCACTGTGTTGGGTTACACATCCCAAGCATGGTTTAAATCTCTGCCAGTATACTTTCATTACTTACTGAAATGGCAGCTAAAAGCTTGGTGTGCTGAGTAATATGCAGGGAGGTATTATTCATGCAGAAAATGAAACATCACGCAAGTTCATGCAGGACACAGAAGTCACACGCCCCCAACTGTAATCAGCTGACGGCCAGCAGATTGAATCATTGATTCTAATCAATCACAGCCATTCTCACAGCAATGCTGTCATTTAAACATGATTCCCTTCTCACCCTGCTACGCACTGCTGCTGCTGGCAAAGCTCTGCCCCCATCAAACCAGCCTCCTCCTTTTTGGTTCAGAGTCCTTACATGCATAGCTCAAATGTTGAAATGGTATTCAATGTCTTGCTTTGGGCCCACTCTTGCATACCAATAGGGCTTTTTGCATTGTGCATGCTGTTGGCTAATCCAGGAAGCATCTTCAGAGCGGAGTCATCAGCGACTAACATAACTTTGCTTTAATTTGATCCTGAGTGCTCCTAACTGAATGTATGCACTGTTGGCAACGGACCAAAATGCCAGGGATGGTAATTTAAGCAAACTGCGGGTTGGTTTGCTGCTGAGTCCCGGACTGACACTTTCCACTCTAGTTTCCCTGTCTCTGGAGCTCTGGTGGCTGCTTGGGAATTTATTTGGGACACTAGAAATAGCTCTTGTAGAGGCTTGTGTGACTAACTGGACTAAACATCTGTGATGTGATTTAAAGAGACAAACTGATATTGTTGGTGACATACCTGTTGTTACTCCTGTCTGATGGTCCTACAGATGTATATCAGCATTTATGTGAGCAGCATGGCCTGAGGTTTGTCATGTCTGGCAATTGGTCTGCCCACACACCTTTAGAAAGTGCTGCAGACTTTAGTCCAGAGCAAGATATCTCAACATCTACTGATTAGAATACTATGACATTTAGTGTAGATATGCATGGTCTCCAGAGAATTTATCTCAAAGTGGTTGTTGACTCCCTGACCTTTACAGAAGCACCACCAAAGGGAAATACTTGGAAAAGGGCCAGCCGGCAGCAGGGAGAGAATCCTCCCACACCGAGCGGCCGTCCCTGATCCGTTTAATCCTGCAAGAAGATGCTCTCTGTAGAGAGCAGACAGGCCAAACGAGTAATAAACAGCATATTACTCTTCATCTGAGGACTGCTACCGTAACAATCAGGAAAGTTTCTCACAGACAGCCACTGTATGCTGCACAGCGTCATTGAGGCTCCCTAAAAGACAAAATATTTGAATCTCCGGCTCGAGGCTGTTAGATACATAAGCAGATTCTAAAGTTCACTGGACAATGAGATCCTGGGGTGAAAGATATCAATATTTCAGGCCTTTATGTTTTTTATCCACAGCACAGTAGAAGGATAAACCCTAGTGTGCAGATCACCAAAATTAACCAACCAGGGGGCGAGAGGTCACACTGCCCTGGAAAAACAAACGAGTAACAGAGGACGATTCTTGTAATAAGAGCAGATATTTTGTAGGACTTGAATTTCAGGTTGGGAACATGTTTCCATATTTCCACCCCACACTCTGCAGAATCTCTCAGCCTTTCCTCAGAGGCAGTGACAGCTTTGAGCAAATGTTGGCATTTGGATGAGTGCAGCGTGATGGAAGTGCTGTCAAATGAGGCAGAGAAAGGAGATTCTCCTGGTGGAGTCGGCTGAGCATGAGCTCTGTGGGCAGGAAAGTTTGAGAAATGTCCCTAAAATTTCCACAACTTGACACATACATTTACACACACACAAACACATCTACAGACACACACACACACACACACAGGCGCTCAGACATATGAGAAGCTTCCTATATATTTTGGATGAATTATTTCTAATGATTTTTGTCTGCAATGTGCATTAACACAAACACAAGCTTTTGTTTGAAACCCCAGTCATCATCAAGAAGTCAGAGGCTGTGCTTTTTGTATCAGCAGTTACATCATTAGATATAATTCTATAGAAGACCAAGATGTTTTTATTTTATTTATACTAAGTCTTCAGCAGCTCTGCCCTGCAGACTTAAATTCAAACTCCAGTTTGTTATGGAGCTATCACCCTTTTGTCATTAAGGCTTCAAAATCAGTCCAATGAAAGTGTCTTTTTATTTCATATTCAACAAGCCAGCTGTACCTGACTGCATACGTGTTGACATTTAAACATTAGCAAAGAACTCTTTCTAAAAATGAACTGAAATATTGACCAAGAAAGGTCAACAAATGATCAATGTTAGCTTAGCGCACCTCTATGAGAAACTCATGTAAAGTCCAAAGCAGAGTTTGGACGTGCTGACGTACTGCGGTAAGCATGTTGCCTCACTTCCGGTTCTCAGCGTAGTTGATAGCGTACTTTTCGCAGCTCCAGCGAAAACTAGTGAATTGTGTGACATTCTTTATTATAGCGGCTAATTACCTGTTGTACATTTAAAACACTTGAACACTCATATCACATCACAACAGGTAAATGGCAGCCACAAAGAGAGTTTTCTATAAAACATAGCCACAAACAGGCTTATTACATTACATGTGTGTTTATATGTGTGCATAATGTAAATAATAGTGTGATTATTGGTACAATTACAGTAAATTTCAACATTTTGGTCAATTATATATTGCGACAGTGGCTCAGTGGTAGAGCAGGGTCGTCCTCCAATCAAAGGCGAAAAAACAGGTAAATGGCAGCCACAAAGAGAGTTTTCTATAAAACATAGCCACAAACAGGCTTATTACATTACAATCAGCGGCTCAGTGGTAGAGCACCTCCAAGCTTTCGGTCCCCAGCTCAGGTAGTCCATGTTGATGTGTCCTTGGACAAGATACCCTAAATTGTTCCCACTGACTGTGCCAGCAGTGTGTGAATCGGTATGAATGGTTAGATAGTCCTGATGGGCAGGTGTCACCTTGCATGGTAGCCCCATGCCATCTGTGTGAATGGATATGAATGATTGAATGATGACATGTGTGGCTGAAAGTGGATGTTTTTGTACTTTACTGCATAAAAGAGTATTTAATGTACTTCTTTATAAAAAATTGTATCAACCTTGATAACATATAGTGCTTTTTCCAGTTTGGGGAGCTGTGAAAAGCATCGTCAACGGTTTGGACTTGGGGCGCCCACCAGTTAGACCACCCCATGTAAGGCTGTTGTTATGACCCTGAGTCATAATGTGTATTTTTACCTCCCTGCCTGAGGGTGTGCTGTTCTATGTGTTTTTCAATATGTTGAGTTGCAGGTGGTGGCTGGTGATTGGACCAGAGGTTGATGGCGCCAACTTTAAAATGGCATCGTCTGGTTTTCACTCCTTTTCTCCCTGGCTCCCAACCAGTCCATGCTGAGCCATTGATCCTTCAGGTCTACCAACTGAAAATTGTAATCTATAAAGTTGTCCTGGTAAATGCAGAGGTGGGAAGCATTTTCATTGTTATGGAGGTAAGTAAGCTGCCTGTATTTTCTGTTGTTTTATTTTGGTAAACCAGGTTAGTTCTGTTTTACTAGTGATGGTTTTGGTTATTGTTTTGGGCCATGCTCACCCTGACAAAAGTTCTACCATAACTTCTGAATAAATCAATACTGACAGTAGCACTGGTCTTTTCTGGAAGTGGGGAAATACAAAAAGAAATATCAAACAAAAAGGTTTAGTAAAGTGTAATAACTTCTGTATAATAGACAGGTTGGCTAATCTCAATGAATGTGACTGTGTTGTAAACAGTTATAAGCATCAATACACTTTGCGTGAGCAGGTTTGGTGTTTTGCTCAATCACTTATGTATTTGTTGAACAATTTGGCTGTTTTCACAGGGTCAACGTTCAATCTAGAAGATGATGAATCAGAGCATTACTATAGTATCAGGGAGAGTAAAATAGATCAGACAAAAAGATGAGAGGATCTCTCAGTAATACTCTTTCAGCATGTTAACAGTCATCTGTCACTCGAGCACTCTTGAGGAGGAGCAAGAAATGATCTGCTTTGATCATAGTGCAGATGGTGTTGTCAGAGGTGTCGATGTGCATTCAGCCTGTCCTGTTTTCAGAAGGTCATGTATATCCTTCCATCGTATCCTCTGTGATCTCTGTGCCCTATGCTTTCTTTCTGTACTCTGTCTCAAGGGAAAGTTGCACAAGCCATCAAAGAGCTGCCGGTTCAGAGGTTCATTCCTGACATTAGTCAGTAACCCAATGTCAGCTGGGATGAGCACCAGTCCCCCACAATGCTCTAAAGGATAACAGGTGTAACACCCATCCCATGTAGCTATATAGTATTACGTTAATCTACCAGGTGTAGTAGTACTATGGGCGGGGTCCTGGGTACAGTTTTAAACCTAACGGCGCTATTACCTGTTCTTATTAATTATTTAAGTACGTCTTATTCTGAAAACTGAAATGACTGGCGGTGCCTCCAATAGAATTAAGGAAGTCAAATAAAAGGCCTTCTATTAAGTCCTTTTATCTTGTTTTAAACAGTTATTACCAAAACATGAATTAGCTTATTTGTGATTAACTTTGATAAACCAAATATATTTTAAATGCCTTAACACACAATGTTTGGTATTTATTAGAGCAAGTACAACAAACAATATTATTGCAGATGACTCCTAAAATGAATGTAAATAGACATATTAATAAACACAAAATGGCTATGAGTTCCTCTCAGTAAATCCTTCTTTTGGAATCTTCATTGGTTACCATACAGGCAGTCAGAACATCTTTAACATGTGACAATCAATACACTGTGAACCCACACTCTCTCACACACACACTCACTCTACAGCTTTAACCAAAATATACCCAAAAAACCCCGTTGCAGGCCTGAGTCGTGGCTTGAGAGCGTTGAGGCCTAAAACTGCTGTGGCCGCTTCACTTGTCCACACAAGCATTAAACAAAAGGCACGTGCAAGTTTGTCAGTACTCACAAATCCATGGACTATTCAGAAGGGCAGGTGAGGAGACGCTGGGTGATGGACGGCAGGCAGAGTGCAGAAGAAACAGCAGCAACAGTCTACAGCACCAGTCTACAGCAGCAACAGTCTACAGCAGCACACGCACAAGCGGGAAACACTTCTCCATAGTGGTCCAAAGGAGACTTCCCCCTCTTCTCTCTTACAGTCACAAATGTCCGTCTGCTGAATCAGATAAATCAGCTAAGCAACAAGTCCATATGCTACTTCATGACGATCTAGCAAAATCTTGGCCGTTTCTCAATATGTGAACTTCTCTGTACTTGTGTCCTCGTGAACTTGTGAAACGTCATCAAGCGCGGCCCAAGTACTGTTCCAATACACAAGTTCGCATCAAGCCAAGTACGGTCCAGATACCCGGAAGTGTCCTCGCTCCGCCCATTATACCGAGGATGCATCGGAGTAGACTTGTGTGGACTTTGGACAGCCAAGTATCCCAGAATGCATTTCACCAGCGAACAAGAGACGACGATGGCGGAGACGACTCACAACTGTAAGTTATAACTGTCTAAATACTGCTGTTGTTGTGTAACGGAATTTAGTTTTAACATTTTTTTAAGCGAGAATGTAGTTGTTAAGACTTAAAATATGCGGTCAATTTATCAAGATAGAGCCTGTTTGAAAAAAGCGCCGACGTTTGTCGGAGAGATGAGAGGACCAGAGAGGAGACCGGGCGGTGGTGCTCATGCATCCCGCTGACAGCAGCCTGATCTCGGCTAGGCCTTTCCAGATGTGCCGCTCTGGTGTCTCTGTGGTTAAACATGAGATATAACTCGTTTGGGGTATCTAACGAACAATCTTTGCTCTCTCAGTTTACATCTATTATTAGTTCCCGTGCAAACTGGTTTCATCACTTTACATATATACATACACATATTTTTCAACTTTAACTTTGCATGAAGTTAGAGCCCTGCCTTTGTACTTTTGACCGATTTTTTTGCAATATTTTATTCAAGGGACAACTGAGGAAACCCGGGCCCTCATTGCCTGGCGGGCAGCCAACGAGAGCCTCTTCACTGGCAGGAGGAATTCCTCCAAAAATGGATGGGAGTGAGTATTTATTTGAGTGCTTGTATCATTGCCTGTATGACTGGGTAAGGGATGGAGCCAGATTTGTGCTGTCTCCATCCATAATGATTCATATCTTATTGAAGAGGCAGTGTGTCACTCTGTGTCACTCTTTGTTTATGTTTTTGTTTTTTCCAGTGACTTTGTTACCACTTCTGGCCTGGCAATAACAGCCAAACAGGCCAAAAAGAAGTGGAACAACCTTAAGGATAAGTACAAGGTAAGCTGCCTGTTGCTCTGCTCTGTATTACTGAGAGAGCCTTCAGTTTCACAGTGTAGTGATTAATACCCTCTTTTCAGGACCTTAGGGATCCCCCCACAGGCAAAGGGGTAGAGGCCGGTGGTGTGACTGCTGCCACCTGGCAGTGGTACAGTGACATGGATGCTGCACTCCGGGGGCAGCACTCCATAAGTCCGCCCCTGGTAGTTGCAGCAAACCTGACTGCCACTACAGGTGGCGCGGTCACACCAACGGCCTCTACCTCTTCTGCAGAGGAAGCAGGCCAGCCTCCAGCAAAGAGGCCCAGGAACAACCTCCTGGACTTCTTGAGAGAGCAGGCAGAGAAGGAAGAGGAGAGGGAGAGAAAGGCCATAGAGAGAGAGGAGAAAAGAGAAAGGGAGGCAGCAGCTCGAGCAGAGCGATATCTGACTCTGTTCGAGAATCTTGTCAATAAGTTTTGATTTAAATGTGTTATTTTAATTGTAAATAAATATTGTTCAGTTTCAACCCAGGCAATTCATTCTTGAAGGCAATAGTGTATTGTATATATTTACAACAAAAGGAAAAGAATCACAAGGTCCTATATTTCAAAGTTTTATACAATTATTTACAGCCAGAAAAAGAACATATACAACATATAAACTACCCACAAACAAGTCGTTTTCCCCAGAAGAAACGATCATGAACGAATAATGGATTATTCTGATCTATCTATCTATCCATCCATCCATCCATCCATCCATCCATCCATCCATCCATCCTCTAGTGAGCATGACTACATCTGGAGAGGTTTACTGTCTAGATGTAGTCATGTTCACGCAGACACACAGGCAGTTCTCCAGGAGCAGAAAGCTGGGCAGCAAGCCTTCCTCGGACACTGTTCCCCGACAGCTCCCTCTGCATGACTTCTACAACATCCTCGCTGTCATCTGGTCCCCCTCCTCCTCCTCCTCCCCTCCTCCTCCTCCTCCTCCTCCAGGATATCACCTGCTGCCACACACAAGTTGTGGAGGATGCAGCAGGCACCAATCACCTTCGGCGCGAACAGAGGCCGGATCTCCAGGGCCCTCAGGAAGATGGAGCGCCAGCGCGTTTTCAGAATGCCAAAGGTGCGCTCAATAACATTACGTGCCTTTGCATGGTGCCTGTTGTACCGGGCTTCAACTTGGCCTGTTAATAAAATGCACATAGAAAATGTATGCTGTGTTTCAAAGTCACCAAAATAAAAATTTGCTGTGTGTGTGTGTGTAAGTGTTCTTACTTGCTACAGGCTGGCGGTATGGTGTCATGATGGCAACAGGACGCTGCAGGCACGGGTATCCTCCATCTCCTAAAATAATGTACCCAGCTGGTGGATACAGGGCCTGCTTGTACATCGGACACCTTCTAAGTACAAGTGCGTCATGTACAGATCCTGTATTCCCTATGTACACATCGAGAAATGCGCCCTTGGCATCACAGATGCCCTGCAGTAGCACTGAGGGGAAAAGTTTTCTGTTAATATAGCTTTTCTTCTGTGGCTCTGCAGGAGGAAGAATCTTGATGTGGCACCCGTCGATGGCACCGGCAGCACAGCGGAATGCCTCATGGCCAGCAAGGCGAACAAAGCCAGCCCCCACCTCCTCCATCTCCTCTGGTTTGGGGAAATGAATGACTCTGTGGAGGATGGTCATCATTTCCTCCACGACGTTGTGGACGGTCCGGCAAACAGTGGCTAGTGGCATGGCAAAGATGTCTGCAGTAACCCTGTAGGAAGCTCCACAGGCAAGCCAGTACACTGTGACCAGGACCTCCATTTCATGGCTCCATCCATGGGCTTTTTGCCGGGGCAGCATCTGGACCAGCATGTTGATGCTGCTCCTGGATAGCCTGAAGGCTGGTTTCAAGTCCGCTCCAGTAAAGAACATGGCCAGGATAGGCACATGGTCATGCACTTGTGCATATCTTTGTAATGGACTTTGGTCCTGTAAAAAAATAAATATATATTTTTGGAATTGTTTATTACTTGTTATTTTTATCATGTATTATATTTATTGTTTATTTATGTTTTTACTATTTGATATTTATTAAACTGATGTGCATGGCACAGATGAAGTACAGGAAGGCTACTTTTGCATTGATGTATTGTGATGTTTGTGCTAACTGTACAAGGCCTGTCAGACTGAGTATCAGCCTCTTTATGTTGAGTACCAAGAAGACAAATGGCAGGTCTGTCTGTGGAATGTATGCTAATCCATTCCAATATTAAACTAAAGTATCAAACCTCCCCTGAACTGGCCAGTTTATCAGGTAGGCCTAGATAAAGCTAGATAAAGCTAATGTAGTCTAATATAACAGTCCTGTATATACATGTTAACTTCAGCAAGGTTATAATGTTACTTTTTAATGCAAATCATGTATATGAAGGGTAGACTAAATATTAGAAACACCTCTCAGTATAACGTTACAGTTCAACAGCACCACAAACCAAGCTGACACAAAAAATAAATCACCACCTCTAAAACATTAAATACAGACTTTATACAATATTAAACTGCATTAGTTTTTAACCTAGGGGTGCCAAGTAAACTGTCAAGTCTACATATAGATGATATAAACAAGGTTATAATGCTAATGATTATACTACTCCCGTTAGAGAGAGTTAATATTAGCCATCCTTGCAACACTTGACGTTGTTTGAGAAACGGCCCTTGTCTTAACCACAGGTTTCAAATGCATAGCTAACAGTATGAAAGCAAAGCTAACGGCAGTTATGCTAATGCTAATGGCTACTCGCGATTAGCCTCACAACTTGTTTTACACTATAACATTTAGTCACAGTACAGAAAACAATTCACAAACATCGTATTTACCTCTTGTAGATCACAAAAGTCCAAACCATAGGATAACTGGTCGTCAACCACTAAGTTATGAACAATTTGCTCTCTTACACTATTCACTGGACAGTGATAATTCGCTTCTGCCTTTCTCCAAATCCCGGTCCCTGGCCGCGTACGCCTAAGCCCCGCCCCTCTACTTGAGAATGGGATTCGATTTGCTGTTAGATTCAGAACATCCAATTAAACAATGAAATACAAAGATTGACATATTATGTTGCTAACAAGTTAGGGTGTTGGGCTGAACACATGCGGGATCATGTACATATTAACCAAACTATGCTCATTTGCATGAACTCTAACCTTTGAACTGTAAAGATTATGATTCTCTTATTTTAACTGTTTTATTCATATGGATCTATTTTTACCAATACTTATACATTCTTAACTTGTGTAAAAACTATTAACATCCTGATGTCTAAATGAATTATTTAGGCAGGGCTACACAGGTATTGCTAAAGGATGGATGGATGGATGAGTCAATAAATCCACCCCTGTGAACTCCGATCCATGGTGGCCAGTGACCTCTGAGCCTTTATGGTGGCATGCGTTTTTGTAGTGTGTTGGTTGACGTTAGGTACAGGGTACATGTACGTTTTATATATGTGAAGATTATGAGATAGCACTGTTATTTTGACTGGCTCTCACAGTTTCAGCAGTAGTTGAATTAAGTGTATTCTTGCCCTGCTGTTAGTAGTTGGCTATATTTCTGATGTAAATACGTCCCCCCATTTGTTTGCAGCATGTTGCCTGATCTTACACAGTGCACCTTTAAGTAGTCACTACATTACCAACAACTTTGTGGTCTGACTAAGGCTCCAGCATTCAGCCCTTGTTGTCTTTCAGTAGGATGTGTATTGTTTCACGTCCTGCTGGGCTTTAATGTGCCATTGTTCTCTGCCTGATCCTCCCCTCTTGCTCGGTCCTCCCATTCTGTCCAGTTGTGTTTCTCTCTCTTACAGTGTGCTGCACAGGGCTCGGTTGTCCTCTATTCTCCACTATTCTGTTCTGTTTAGGAGAGTTTGGGCCTCGGCCGGTTAGTAAGTGTCTTTAGGCCGTCTATGAATAAAATATAATCCAGATCTCCCTGCCAATCTCCAAAACAATGATAGATTGTTCTGTGGTTATATGTGTGTGTTTGTGCTTGTGTGCGGGAGATTAAAAGCTTTACCAGTGACTGACACTGTTTGTCCTTCTATACACAGGAGGTAATCCATTTCCCTCCCACACACCACTGAACATGTTGGAATTGCTGGTATTATATGTCCATTTAACTATAACATTTCGTTTCATGGCCCATTTTATATTCTGGTTGTGTTTTATATTTGAAATGTCTTTTTCCCTGCTGAATCTTTTTCTTTTGCGTGTGCTGCCAGACAATTTCACCATGATGATTGATATGATTGATAATGCATACACAAACAGTGCATATACTGTTCACTTGCATAACACAGATACAATAGACACAAACACAGTTGTGAACCCACGCAACATGTGTGCACAGTTTTTGGGATGCAACTGCACACAGCAGGTAGAATACACAGAAACATCCAGACAACATCTACACAAATGCAGTTGACTGCAGTACATATACGCATAAAACACACAAACTGACCAGACACAGATGTTGTTCAGCTGCAATTTGGCTGTTAAAGCTGCAACCTGTTTAGCAGTTGTTGTGAGGATTGTTGATCTTGATCTATAAATGGTATTAACTATATTAAGTCCACTTTAAAAAAAAAAGGCTATTTTAAAATATATTTTTAAGAAAATTAAATCAAGTAGAAGTGCATAATGTAAAAAGTTCACCCTATAGGCTCTGACGTGTAAATGCAAATTTTACACAGAAGGCCTGTCTAGCCTGGGAATTGAACACGTGCCCCTCTTGCTGTGAAGCGACAGTGCTAACCACCACACCACCGTGCAGCCCTAATTATGAGATAGTAAGTCATAATTATGAGATGATAAGTCATTATAATATTCTGTGAGGTTAATGGGAATGTGTTTCACCATTAAACATGCCAATAACTATAATATAAGGTTGGTTGGCTTAAAAGTTCTGTTATTAATAGTCAGACTGGCTACAGCCAAGCTAACAAAAGCCATGTCAGCTTGTGTCCTTCCACTTTTAAATGGACCCTGCAGTTAGGAAATGGTACATGCTGGTTGAACAGCCACAGGAAGCCACCCCATGGATCGGCAAATGCCACTGAACCGCATTGGTACACCATCGGCCGCTTTTCGATCTCGACGCTACTGCAGAGCCCCGTCCTCAGTGAAACTGATTCAGAGCGGAGGGGAGAGTAAGGATAAGTAGTCTTCCTAAGTCATAATTATGATATAGTATGTCCTTATTATGAGATAATATATCCTTATAATGAGATAGTAAGTCATAATTATTCGATATTAATTCATAAAAAAGAGATAGTAAGTCATAACTATGCAATAGTATCTCATTATTATAGTTAGTCATAATTATGAGATACTTCGTCATAATTATGAGATAGTAAGTGATAATTATGAGATAGTAAGTGATAATTATGAGATAATTTTTTTCATCACAGTGTCAGAAACGGGCTTCCATATGTGGCACTTAACATTGTTATCTCTATGAATCAAATGTTTGGCTCAGCTTTTGTTTAGTGTTGTTGGATGTCAAACAGCGAAATATGACATGATGTCAAGGTCATTGTCTAATTCAGTGGTTCTCAACCTTTTTTCAGTGATGTACCCCCTGTGAAATATTTTTTCAGCCAAGTACCCCCTAACCAGCGCAAAGCATTTTTGGTTGAAAAAAAGATGTAATACACAGCGCTGTGCCATCAGTGTCTGATTTATTAAACTGTCAACACTGAAGATTGCATTGTTGCATTGAACTGAGTGCTTTTGCATTTACATTGCAAGTGAGAAACTTGTGCTTGTGCTTCACTGAGGATCTTTGTCAGTCTTGGTGGCAGGGAGGCAACTGCTGTGATCAAGCTCTTCTCCAGGCACAGTCTGTTCCTTTGCTTTGTTTTGATCACAGTCATTGCAGAGAAGGAGGCCTCACATAAATATGTGGAGGCAAAGGGTAGTAGCTGCTCCAAAGCTTTCTGTCCCAGGTCAGGGTGCTCCTGATTCACACACACCCAAAACTGTGTGAGTGTGGATGTGGCAAACTTCATCTGGAGGCCAAGGTCAGATGACACTTCCAGGAGTTTTTCCTGATAAGTGACAGTTAGCTTGCTTCCGTTTGCTTCGGACAAGAGAAATGGGTTTCTCACCCAATCCAGCTGTGCAGATTTCTCTGCAAAATCTTGAATCAAGTTGGTCAAATGTCCCCCTATGACCGACTTGACTGGAGCACTGTCCACATCCTCACTTGAGAGAAAATCATCCACCTGAGGAAAGCAGGTGAAATCCCCCTGTGCAGAGGCCCTTCTCTTTAAAATGCTGGTGTCCTTGCCCTGCAGAGACATATTCAGTTCGTTCAGTTTGCTGAATATATCTGCCAGATAGCACAACTTTGCAAGCCAGTCTGTGTCCTGGAACAAGGTGGCATGGGGAGATCTGTGCTCAATCAGAAAGGTGTGTACTTCAGATCGTAATTCCAACAGCCGGTTGAGTATTCTCCCTCCAGAGAGCCAGCGCGCTTCTGTGTGCAGCAGCAGTTGTGTGTGTTCAGCTCCCATGTTTTTACAGAGGTGGCGAAACAGGCGTGCATTACGTGGCCTTGACTTTATGAAGTTGATCACTTTGATGCTGTCGTTCAAAACGTCATGTAACACAGGGCTCATTTTCTTGGACGCCAATGCTTCCCTGTGTATGACACAGTGAGTCCACTTCACGTCGGGGTTTTCTTTTTTAATGCGCGCTATGAGTCCTCTCGCGCTGCCCGTCATTGATGCTGCTGATCCTCCAAAGTTTTGCAGAATAGTATGTGCTCATAAATGTCGTCAGTATCGATGTATCTTACAAAAGCAACAAGTTGTGCATTTCCACTGACATCTGTGGATTCATCCAACTGGAGTGAAAAAGAGTTGCTAAGTTTTCCCACAATTTGCTCGACAATGTCTGTTCCCATTTTATCCACTCTGCGGCACACAGAGTCATTTGACAAAAGGCACAGTCTTTAATTTCTCCGCTGCGTTTGTGTCCAGCATGGTCTCAGCCAGCA
The DNA here is from genome assembly GCF_027596085.1 of Anoplopoma fimbria. NCBI lineage: Eukaryota > Metazoa > Chordata > Actinopteri > Perciformes > Anoplopomatidae > Anoplopoma > Anoplopoma fimbria. The sequence continues at coordinate 18,116,159 of NC_072459.1, read as the reverse complement.
CAACAGCGGCTGGAAGGAGCAGGTCTTCGGCTATAGTGAACGGTTTCTTGGCTTTAGCTATGAGCAAAGACACCGCATAAGAGGGGCTTTGGCTGATGCCGTGGAGGCTTTCCGCATCGTGTCTTGAGATGACCTGAATTCAGAAAGTTTCCTCTAAATAAACTCAGGTGGCTTACCAACATGGCTTGCATGTTTTGTCTTGAGATGCCGCTGAAGATGTGCTGGCTTAATGCTACTGTTGGCTAATCTCTCCCCACAGAAAAAACATAAAGCCTTGGGTGGGTTGCAACTCGCGGACGTAAATACCATTAAAACATATTCTTCTGAATACTGACGGAATTTTGCCGGCTCTGGTTTCGCCTTCTTTGGCACTTGTCCCTCCGTGTTTTCAGCTGCTATGCTTCAACCACGACTCCATTGTTTGAGTTTTTTAGGATAATGAAATTCAATAGCCTACTGAATATAGAATTCAGTTTATGAATTTACACTTGTATTTTATTGAATATTTATTAAATAACCATTTTTAAAGGATTTTTGAATGGATGCTAATTTTAAATATATATTTTTTCAATCTCACGTACCCCCTGGAGTGCCTTCACGTACCCCCAGGGGTACACGTACCCCCATTTGAGAACCACTGGTCTAATTGATTTATTTTTATTTGCTCTCAGCTGCTTATTTCTGTATACTGAAAAAGTGTTAAAGAGTGATAATGCATATGGACCACTAGAATTTATAAATAAATAACACAAGCACTGAATTATTGTCTTGAAGCAGAAAATGTAGAAAATTCCAGTTAAGGAGGAAATTGACTGAAAAAGAATGTGTAATTTCAAAGTGTTACATCCCTTATTCTATAAAAAGACCACCTCTTTCCTTTCACGTATCCATAGTTACGGAGCTAATTGGCTAATTAATATCCAACAGAGTTTGTTGTTTAGGAGACTATCTAGAGACGACCACCCCACATTTCCTCACAGCCTCTCTCTCTGTTGAAGTTATTTTTGCTTCTGTTTCGGCTGCTTCATTCTTGTTCTTTTTTGTCCCAAAACTCAGTACAGACAGTACAGACAGATAACTCCGTCGGGAACGCCTTTGCTCTCCATCAAACAGTCACTTTCTGTGTGGACATTACGCTAAACGTGTACTGAGTGGAGTATTTTCAGGAACAAAAATCAACCGAGTCACTGCTCGACATGGTTACTATAACTCAGGTACGCGAACTCCTACAACAACAAAAGGAGGCGTTTACTGAAATTATTCAACAACAATAGAAGAGCTTCAAATGTTTTGGTCAAATGATATTGGATTCTATGAACAAACGAATGGATGACATGTTAAAGGACTTGCAATATCTCAAAACGAGTATTCAATACACCCAGAAAGAAACGGACGACCTAAAATCCATAAATGCAAAACAGATGGCCTCGTGCGATAGTAGACAACAGGAGACGCTGAGGGAAAACATCCAGGCCATCGATAAGAAGATTTACTTTTTATCTGTCGGGTATTACAGTCTTTGGTATTTTGTCACCTGCAATACTGTCCCGGCATATGGTCAGTGGCAGCAAAGAAAGACATAAATAAACTTCAACTAGTTCAAAATCAAGCTGCCAGGTTGGCAACCCAGTCCTAAATAACAAATACAGCATATATGCACTCCCGACTGTCATGGTTCTCAGTGGAAATTAAACTCCACTATAGCCTTCTCATGTTTTTCAGAAAGTTAGTAACTAATCAGACACCTGAATATGTCTTCAACCAAGTACAATATACATGCAACAGACATAACCATCACACTAGGAATGCTAGCTTTGGTCACTTGATACCTCCAACCCCAAGAACAAACCTCCTCAAACGCACAGTTATCTACCGTTCAATAATAGCTTGAAATTCACTAACTCCTCACATAACTCATACAGGTGACAAAATGTCATTCCAAAAACAATTAAAGGCTTATCTAAGGCTACCGACCATATGACGGGTACTCCATTGCCTTTGTAGTCTCCTGATCCTTCATTTATGAAGTTATGATACAAAAATGTATATGGTCAGTTACTGGTACGATACATCGTAGTCTTTGACTGTACTTTGTATCTCACTGTACTATTTTAATTTTTCTTTCTGTGTGTTAACTGCTTGTGTTATGTCATGTAGTGTATGTATTATGTTTTGTCTGTTCTGTGGACCCACGGAAGATTAGCTGTTGCCATGGCGTCAGCTAATGGGGATCCAGTTAATAAACAATAATAAACAATAAAGAGCCCACACACACATTCAATGTGTCAGAGAAATGTGTCACCCAGAGTGCTTGGCCACCAAACCATTTCAAATTCCACAGGCAGTGTTTCACAGCTCTCCATTACAAGGGAAGATATGTCAAACACACACACACAAACTGGAACTGCTTATCAGGCAAATTCAGCATTTCATGCACGCTGACAGCTCTTTCTCACACACAGGTGCACAGCTACAGTGGATATCTGCCGTGCAAAGGTTAAAAAAAAAAAAACATTACAAAATTTTATAAAGAGAGACTCTTGTTCTGGAGAACCATTAGATTAGAATGCTTTTTTTACTCGAGCATGAAGTTTGACTTCCCATGCTGGAGTTATTGAGTTTTACCTCGGTATTCAGTCATACACTGGCGCATTCCACAAACACACTAGTCATATGTTTCACAGACTAAATAAAGAGGAAACACATTGTTGTGATTGTTGTAAGTATAACTTATCAATTTATCGGAATGGCCCACTCCAGAGCAGGACAAGACCGGACTAAAGTTGTCCAAGGAGGGCAAAATACTACCTCAGTCCCCAGCAGGATTATTATCTCTGTCTTTGACACTTGCAATACTAACATATTAGTAAAGATTGTCAGTGTGAAGTCGTAATAATAGAGTGTTCCATCACATGTGTTAATATGAAAGTGAACTGTTTTACTGATGTAGATTTTGGTTGTTTTTAAAATGTGGAAAAAGATAAAGCATAGACATTTGTTTGTTTTTTTAAAACATAGGTTGATATTTAAAAATAGGGAAATAGGACTACTTTATCATTAGTAGCATACTTTTTGAAAGTAAAATGTTTTATTTTATACTTTTTCATTCATAAATTGTCAAAATGTACCAAAGTGCACAATTTAAACAAATATTGGTGACTTTGGATTTTTCAGTGCATCGCTTCCCTTTTCCAGGTTAGAGCATACGCCCCACAAAATGACACATGTCTGTGCATATCCCAGCTTCTGAGGGAAATTATTTAAAACGCCAACACTCAGACACAGTTTAGAGATAAATTAAAACAGATTAAGAAATGATCGCACTAATTTATAACTACGATCAGCCAATATAACTTTAACTAAGAGACAGAACTAGAAAACATTCAAGTCCTAAATCTTCTGCTATAGGCTTCAGTAGCCACTGGGTTTAAACTTAAATCTCCACTTAATAAATAGAGTGTTATTGACTTCGTTTTCCATTTTCAGCTCTGCTATAAATGTTCTATTTCCCAGGTGTTTCCTGTCCTAAATCTGTCAACAAGTCACCGAGTACCATTGGGTCTATACATAGCATTAAGGAGCAGTTTTGAGTGGTAGCCTACACTATCACACCCTTAATAACATTGAACAATGATTTAAAATGATTTGGCCTTTGCCGCATTAGTCAATATTAACATTGATTAATCAAATTATTGTTTGCATGTTAGTACAAACAAGATGTTAATTAAAAACAAAAAAATAACCACACATTTTGTGATAATAAGGGGCCTTATTATAACCCATGTATAAGCCCTAGCCTACATGAATAGAAGTTATATATGAAATGCTCTCTTTACACTACAAATCATATGCATATTTACAGACAATTAAATATACAAAGATTATTTTCCATTCATGTCTCTGATGAGAACTTGCACAGCCTCCTGCAAAAGAAAAGGAGGAAAGAGAGTGGACCATTGTGGACACCTTTCTGGAAGACAACAACTTAACTATATGCTGATCAAATAATAATACTCCCCTGACCGCAGGCTAAACAGGATGTGAGCTTGATGAAGACCGTGCTGCTATGTAGGTACTGATGCCAACACTCGCCGGATGGCCCACTGCTAGGTGGTAGAGGAACAATGGAACCGCTGGCAAAACCTCTTAGCCTGAAGGTGGCACACGGTGTTGTAGTATATCTCCACCCCCAGGCTTTCTGTGACTGCGTTCCAGAGTTCAGACATAACCTGGGCCAAACATAGCAACCCCTGGGTTTCTTGCCCCACGTAAACTGCATGGTTAGCAGCACTCCTTGACCATAGGACCAAACCTTGAAACACAGGCTGATGGTGTTCATTGACTTGTTGCTGCTGCGAAGGCTGCAGATGCAGAAACAGTTTAATAAACAGAAAGTTTGTGTCTTCTCAGAAGAGCAACTTATCCATAAGCCCCGACAACCTGATGTCGCTGAGGCCAATCAAAGAGAGAAGCCAACGAGCCCACTGAACACACTGCATTACCACTCTGCCTGCTGTTAAACTTCAGGGATAATATATACATAACAATATTTGGTAGCATCCACAGTAATGTCCTTGAGAGCCTCTGAGCAAACCAGTCCAATGCCTGCATCTCCCAAAACTCTGGCAGCTTGAATGAAAATGCAGTACAGTCCAGTAGAAGTAGGGTCACCAATGTTGGATGGGATCAACAAGGCCAACAAAACTAATAAGATAAGATAAGATAAGATAAGATAAGATAATCCTTTATTAGTCCCGCAGCGGGGAAATTTGCAGACTTACAACAGCGTAGCGTAAAGTGCACACAAGAGACATAGTAGAAGAAGACAAGCTAAAAATAAAAAATAAAAAATAAAAATAAAATAAAACAAGTATTATAAATAAGCAATAAAAAAAACAGTAGAAAAAACAACAATAACTGAAATATTATATTTACAGACAGAGAAAAAAACAACAACTATTTTAACTATTTTTAACTTTTTTAACTATTATTGCACAGTGTAATGTGTAATGTATTGCACAGGTTTTTATTGTCATGTTATTATTGTCATGTGGTCATGTGGTCTGCTGGGAGCAGAGTTGGTTGTGCAGCCTGACAGCAGCAGGAAGGAAGGACCTGCGGTACCTCTCCTTCACACACCGGGGGTGAAGCAGCCGGTGGCTGAAGGAGCTGCACAGAGCTGCCAGGGTGTCCTGCATGGGGTAGGAGGTATTGTTCATCAGGGATGACAGCTTGGCCATCACCCTCCTGTCTCCCACCACCTCCACCGTATCCAATGGACACCCCAGCACACTGCTGGCCTTCCTGAATGGCGCTGGTGTTACCATGGTTACACTACTTCTCTTACTGTCAACATGTCAACACTTATCATCAGCTGCGTCAGAATCCACTACATATAAGTATACAGATGCAGCCACCAAGAATGACCCCTCTGTGATAGGGCACAGGCCGAGCTGTGACGGGTCCTTGGCTGAAAGGAGATCTAGCCCGATGACGTTGTAGGGGATCGAACAAAAAACGATCTCACTGCAGGATGACTCGTTACGCCCATATGCCGATATATGTGGACCTTTGTTAGAACGGTTCAACACAGACCATAGGCTACTTTTAATGAATATTATCATATCATGATCATATCATTATGATAATTTCATGAAAAATCAATTCCGAGGCGTTCTGTAAAACACATGTTTTTAAGCATAAAAAGAGAGAGAGCTGAAGGAGACATGCATGTATTCTGTCCATGAAACTCTAAGAGATGCATTATTCAATTACATTAGCCTACATGAAAATGAAAGCAATAGCCAACGCAATTCATGATAAACAGTAAGAAATAACTCATCTGATTTAACTACAAACTTTGTATAAAAAAAGGTTTTTATGGGTAGTTGTCACTCAAATTTAAAGCTGACTCAGATCCGGGTACCCAAATGTCTTTAATAGACAACATTATTTAAAACTGCATTCATCAAAAAAGTCTTTAATAGACATTAATTTGCGTTTACTAATGACCAAATGTATTCATTGACTATGTAATTTAGGCCCTTTCATCCTCATCAACTTTGTTTTAATAAATATATATATATATATATATATATATACACACACAGCGGGTAAAATAAGTATTGAACACGTCACCATTTTTCTCAGTAAATATATTTCTAAAGGTGCTATTGACATGAAATGTTCACCAGATGTCGGTAACAACCCAAGTAATCCATACATACAAAGAAAACCAAACAAATAAGTTCAGAAATTAAGTTATGTGTACTAAAATGGAATGACACAGGGAAAAAGTATTGAACAAGCCTACTGAAATTTATTTAATACTTCGTACAAAAGCCTTTGTTGGTAATGACAGCTTCAAGACACCTCCTGTATTGAGAAACTAGTCGCATGCGTTGCTCAGGTGGATTGGATTCAAGTCAGGTGATTGGCTGGGCCATTCTAGCAGCTTTATTTTCTTTCTCTGAAACCAATTGAGAGTTTCCTTGGCTGTGTGTTTGGGATCATTGTCTTGCTGAAATGTCCACCCTCGTTTCATCTTCATCATCCTGGTAGATGGCAGCAGATTTTTATCCTTCCTTCAATTATATGAAGTTTGCCAGTGCCGTATGCTGAAAAACAGCCCCACACCATGATGTTCCCACCTCCAAACTTCACTGTTGGTATGGTGTTTTTGGGGTGATGTGCAGTGCCATTTGACCTCCAAACATGGTGGTGTATTATGGCATCCAAAGAGTTCAATTTTGGTCTCATCTGACCAGACTATATTCTCCCAGTATTTCACAGGCTTGTCTAAATGTTGTGCAGCAAACTTTAAACGAGCTTCAACATGCTTTTTCTTCAGCAATGGAGTCTTGCGTGGTGAGCGTGCATACAGGCCACGGCGGTTGAGTGCATTACTACTACAATTGTACCTGCTAATTCCAGGAAGCTCTCCACAAGTGGTCCTTGGCTCTTGGACAACTCTTCTGATAATTATTTTCACTCCTCTGTCAGAAATCTTGCGAGGAGCACCTGGTCGTGGCCGGTTTATGGTGAAATGATATTCTTTCACTTCCGGATTATGGCCCCAACAGTGCTCACTGGAACATTCAGAAGTTTAGAAATCCTTCTGTAACCAATGCCATCAGTATGTTTTGCAACAATAAGGTTGCGAAGGTCTTGAGAGAGCTCTTTGCTTTTACCCATCATGAGATGTTTGTTGTGTGACACCTTGATAATGAGACACCTTTTTATAGGCCATCAGTTGGGACTGAACCAGCTGATATTAATTTGCACTGACAAGGGGCAGGATTGCTTTCTAATTACTGATAGATTTCAGCTGGTGTCTTGGCTTTCCATGCCTTTTTGCACCTCCCTTTCTTCATGTGTTCAATACTTTTCCCCTGTGTCATTCCATTTTATTACACATAACTTAATTTCTGAACTTATTTGTTTGGTTTTCTTTGTATGTATGGATTACTTGGTGATTACATCTGGTGAAAATTTCATGTAAATAGCACCTTTAGAAATATATTTACTGAGAAAAATGGTGACGTGTTCAATACTTATTTTACCCGCTGTATATATATATATCAAAGCTTCTATTGAGGTTTTCAAAAAATGAAAAAAGAAAATTATGATTTTATGTTATTGTGGTTGTATAAATGTAATTGATGATGTTGTAGATTTCTGTTATACTGCCCCTTTAATACAGGAGCGTGCTGGCAAGCGGAATAGCAAAAAATGTTTACCTCAGTGAAATTGTAGTATTTGAAAGGCTAAAGGCCAACAAATATGGTTTGAAGTAGAATATGCTGCTGAATAAAAATAAGTTGTGAAGTTGAAAATGATAACATCTATCTATTTTCCTTAAAGTATGACTTTTGGCCTTAAGAACGCTCTGTGGTTGGAAATGTATGGATCACACAAGTCGGAAACAACACAGTGAATCTAATTCTGCAAATAGCATAATACTAACTTTATTAGTGTAACCTGATCTTTAATTGACACTGTGCAGACATGTAAAAAAAAGAAGCTGCGCAACATTCAGATGTTGATTTAGAATTGAAGTTTTAATGTTGTAAATGAAGATTCTAACTATTCGGTACAGCCCTAATACAATTATGACAATTATGAAACTACCTTTGGATGAAAGTCGCTTGTGGATGTCCGTAATTTCACCATCCTTTCTGACACTCGTGGATTTTTGTCCAATAATTGTGTAATAGTCTCTCATCTCGGGCTTACAGATCAGGTAGTCATTGTCCTTTTTCTTTTCTTACCTGAACCAAAGTTTGTATCTCAGGGGACACAACAAACCCTGCCTTGCACCCAAGCCTCTTTTTAATTTTTCATCATAATACCTCCAGTGGAAAAGGGTGCCTTTTCTGACTTCCACCTTGGACCACTGTTGTATCAATTTCTTCAGAAGTTTTTTATTTTATTAAGGGGCCATGCTTCTTTCTTTTACAACAAATTCAACGCTTTCTCTTTGATAAACCTCTAGGCAACAGTAGCAGAATGCTGATTAAGGAAGATTGACCAGAAGCCTGTCAATACAGAATGATTCTGATTCACTAACACACGCACGGTGCAAGGCGGTAATTGTGCAAAGTAAGAACATTTCTACTGACGTATTTGTGAAGCCCATCGCCTTTCATCATGGCATGACACATTTTATTATCTAAGTTTAGACTAAACAACTGCCGCACTGTGGCACTCACCCCCAATCTGAAGAAGTGCTTTAAGAAACTGGTTCCCCAGCATCAAAAAGAACATCCCAGCCTGGACCTTCACCAGTTTGCATACAGAGCCAACATATCCACCGAGGATGCTGTCAAACATCTAGAAAATAACAACACCTAAATCAGAATGTTGTTTGTTAATTTCAGCTCAGCCTTCTACACAATCTGCCCCATGAAACTGATGTGTGTGCATACCTTTACCTTTAGGTAATTAAACAACTCTGCTTCCATTTCTGTTGCAATCAAAACAAACATGTTTGCCTATTGTCTGGTTGTCGCTCGCATTGCATCAAAGGACATTGGTGTAAAGTTCAATTCAATTCAATACAATTTATTTTGTAAACCCAAAATCACAAATTTGTAATTTGTGATTTTGGGTTTACAAAATAAATTGGGAACCAGTTTCTTAAAGCACTTCTTCAGATTGGGGGTGAGTGCCACAGTGCGGCAGTTGTTTAGTCTAAACTTAGATAATAAAATGTGTCATGCCATGATGAAAGGCGATGGGCTTCACAAATACGTCAGTAGAAATGTTCTTACTTTGCACAATTACCGCCTTGCACCGTGCGTGTGTTAGTGAATCAGAATCATTCTGTATTGACAGGCTTCTGGTCAATCTTCCTTAATCAGCATTCTGCTACTGTTGCCTAGAGGTTTATCAAAGAGAAAGCGTTGAATTTGTTGTAAAAGAAAGAAGCATGGCCCCTTAATAAAATAAAAAACTTCTGAAGAAATTGATACAACAGTGGTCCAAGGTGGAAGTCAGAAAAGGCACCCTTTTCCACTGGAGGTATTATGATGAAAAATTAAAAAGAGGCTTGGGTGCAAGGCAGGGTTTGTTGTGTCCCCTGAGATACAAACTTTGGTTCAGGTAAGAAAAGAAAAAGGACAATGACTACCTGATCTGTAAGCCCGAGATGAGAGACTATTACACAATTATTGGACAAAAATCCATGAGTGTCAGAAAGGATGGTGAAATTACGGACATCCACAAGCGACTTTCATCCAAAGGTAGTTTCATAATTGTCATAATTGTATTAGGGCTGTACCGAATAGTTAGAATCTTCATTTACAACATTAAAACTTCAATTCTAAATCAACATCTGAATGTTGCGCAGCTTCTTTTTTTTTACATGTCTGCACAGTGTCAATTAAAGATCAGGTTACACTAATAAAGTTAGTATTATGCTATTTGCAGAATTAGATTCACTGTGTTGTTTCCGACTTGTGTGATCCATACATTTCCAACCACAGAGCGTTCTTAAGGCCAAAAGTCATACTTTAAGGAAAATAGATAGATGTTATCATTTTCAACTTCACAACTTATTTTTATTCAGCAGCATATTCTACTTCAAACCATATTTGTTGGCCTTTAGCCTTTCAAATACTACAATTTCACTGAGGTAAACATTTTTTGCTATTCCGCTTGCCAGCACGCTCCTGTATTAAAGGGGCAGTATAACAGAAATCTACAACATCATCAATTACATTTATATAACCACAATAACATAAAATCATAATACAATCTGAACACATCCTTTGTCCCGGAACCCTCACATCGGCACAGGAAAAAATTCCCCTTTAAAAAAAACCTTTTACAGAAAAAAGGAAGAAACCTATGGGAGAGCGACAGAGGAGGGATCCTTCTCCCAGGATGGACAGAAATACAATAGATGTAATGTGTACAGAATGAACAAAATAACAGAGTTACAACACATTCAATGTATGTGACATAAATTATTCATATAATAAGAGTAGTAAGCAGAGTAACAAAGGAAAAAATGAAGACTACTTATAATAACAGCAGCAATGACTAAAGTAGAATTAAAATAATGATATAGGGAATAGTAATAGTAATGTGACAGATAACATTAATCCAAGTACCACAACAATTCATGGAAACCTGCGAGGCGAGAAAGCAAAAGGGGCTTCAGGGTAGAAGTAAAGCCAATAAGCGTAATGGTACAGGGAATAGTGATAGTAATGTGACTAATAATAATAATGGTAGTAGCAGTGCGTGTCAGCAGGGCCACAGCAGGAGGCACGACCACTGTCCAGGTATAACCACGATTTATGGAAACCTGCGAGAAAGCACAAGGACACCGGGGAAGAAGCAAAGTCAGTAATGTGCATAAATAGGACATAAGAAGTTGAGCTGTTCTAAGCTTTCCTACGTTCTGCTGTTGGGCACCTTTAAATTCTCTGCAGTGCCAGGTTCCATTCACAATGAATAGTTATAGTGGGACTCAATAGCAATTTTCTGGAGCAGTAGGTACCAGTGCAAACACTGTTCAAAAGGTATGAGAAAGAATCATTTTACAACTGCTGGTAGTGGCTTTTATATGTGGTATGTCCTTTTGTCCATATAATGGACGCAGAAATATGCAGTCAAATTCGAAGAGATATGCAGTGAGCAACTAAAATGAAAAGTGTGTGTGAGTATGTGCTTGTTTCATACAAGGTTCATGTGTGTGTACGATCATCAGATGTCTGTGGTGAGTTTGCACTTATTCACACAGGCAGTATGGCTTTTAATGCGTGTGTGTGTGTGTGTGTGTGTGTGTGTCTGCGTATGTGTGTGTGGTGTGTGGGATCCTACCCCTGGGGTGTTTGCGTGTGTGATAAAGAGATAGAAAGGCAGGGGGGAACGAGGGCAGAGAGAGAGTGCGAGAGAGATGAAAGAGACGGCGGGCGAGCAAAGAGCACAGAGATAATGGACGCACGAAAAGAAAAATAAGTAGGACAGAGAGGGAGGCGGGGGATGATTTGAATTCAGATACTGACGATCACATTGACAGAGAGATACTTTTAGAAAGCAGGAGAGAGAGAATGGTAGAGAGACTGCTTATTTCTCAGGTATACACACAGTATTTCTATAGAGTAAAAGTAAAACTACAGAACTAACATTCAGAATCACAGAAATATGAAAAAATAATGATCTGACTTGTGCAGGTAAATTGTTATTTTAATGAATGTCTGATGATTTCTACCTAAACAACGATAAATATATTATTCCCATGTCCATATGGATTATGATCGTGAGTGGCAATAAGACTCTAAGATTGGGTTGTGAACTGTTGAATCTGTATTTGTAGACCAAGTCATACAGATGCATTAACTGACTTAGTTTATAGTAAACCTATTTCCTCCTTTGAGCGACATATTTCACAGTGTTTCGAACATACACACTACCGATCGATACTGTCTTACACCTCCTGCTGATTGGTACAGCGCATACTCTCAACAGAGATGAGAAAGAAGGAAGCAAGATGGCTCAATCAAAGACATTAAAACCAATGTTTGAAATAGTTAAAGAATATAATAATCATTAAATGCTCAGTCGAAGGTTTTGATATGTGTAAATAATTAAATAATAGTTTGAAAATATTTATAAATAAATTAAAATTATAAATATTTATCTTCATGCGTTTTGGGCTTTATCAGTGATAATACACATTAAAAACTGCTAGGTTCAGGGATATAAATAGTGACCCAGCTATAACTAGCATATAGCAGGACCATTTATTTTACTGTTAACGTGAAATGAAAAAGGCTGTCACATTAGCTAGTTGGTCACCCGTTAGCGTTAGATAGCTATTGCACTCGTTGCATTTTTGCATTCATTGAGGCAACTACTATCTTCTTTAACAGAGGTTGTGTTACAACAAATATCCAATCAGAGGCTTCAAGAGTATGCAATACGCAACTAAATATAGAAGCATCATTCATCAAGATGTGCTTCTGGTTTATTATATTAATAGTGCTAAATATAAACATGTTGTCCCCCACCAATGATGCAGCTCCACCACTTGTCGCAATGATGGCATAATGGATTCAAGGAAGGATTATTTATTGTCATTATGCAGCAAGGTTGCGCAACAAAATCCAGTCATAGTCCATTTATCCTACAAAAGAAAAACATGGAGAAAACAGTAGTGCATTCCTGTAGTGCTTTTTTAAATTATTTGAACATTTCTCTCTCCAACCTGAACAGCGAACATTTTAAAGGACCACAAAACCACCAAGTCCTAAAAAAGAACCTCAAGATAAGGTAGACTGACGTGTTTTTCAAGGTGTTAACATGAGAATATAACAGACTGATGGAAACCATATTTGGCTGAAGTTAAACACAACAGCAGTGTAATTGGATCATTAGATTCTCTGTTTTGTTAACAGGTACTGACAGGAGATGGAGTGTCTCCCACAAAACATGGAATGTGTAGGTAAAGAAAACAGATTCTACAAAAAAACGTGTCACATTTGTGTTGGCAGCACAGGGAACATGCACTGGATGGATAAGTTCTCTAGGAGGAGATTTCCCCACCATGCAGGGTCTTTGGGAATGAGAACAGTGATTGCTTCCTTCATAGTCCACACTCCTTGGAAACAGTTTTAAGCTCTACTTTAGGACTAAAAAAACCCGCAGAGAGGAACATCAATATGCATCCAGTGGTTTACAGGTTTATCCAGTGTACAACACTTTTCTCAAAACAACTTTGAGACCAACAATATTAATACGAATAGTAATACAAATACGACTATCAGTATTACTAATATGTAGTGTTATTGCTTGTGCTGTTTGAATAAATAATATTTAACTAATATCAAAATATGTAACGAATATTAATAACTAAATTATGGCTAGTAAATTTGTATGAATAGATTGTAATAGTTTCTGCAATAAGACATCTTTAATATAGGTAAGTGAATTTAAATTGAGATTTAATTTAGGATGCCATCCAATTGTGGAAATATATGGAAAAATTCAGTTCTTCTCAAGGTGTACAGTTACCTAGTATTTCATATACAAACAAATCAAATTACCGAGTTGTTTATAAAGGAAATATTCACTAGACAAACAGAAAATAAATTAATAAACAATAAAATAAAATAAATGAATGGAATAAATAAAGAATAAAATGAATAACAACGGACCAAAAATAAATGAAAGTATTGCATGTCACCAGGTACAATCAGTGACTCATATCCTTTATTGATGTTGATCAATAAAATTTGTTGTTTGGCGTTTATACATTCAATTTAGCTTGAAACATTTAAGCATCGTTGAGCAGTTGAGTTTGTAAAGCACCTTCACTGATGGGCAGATGAGAGGTTAAGCTGTTTGGAGTAGCGGCTGTTCCTCTGTGGGCATCTTTCCTTCTTGGTTCTTGTTGGCTGATAGTAACCGTTTGAATCGCATTCTTCCATCTCTCACTCTGTGGCAGTTGATTCGGCCATCTCTGGTATCCGTGTCTTCATCTCTCTCCCTTCATCAGAGGGATGCTCAATCGTCTTTCCACCCCCTCCCCCCCCTTTGTAGCTGCGGGGGGTCATTATGGCAAATCTTCAACATGTTGGTTCATCGCAGGTTGGAGCTGGATGGCTTCAGTTTAAAGCCAGGTTGTAAACACCTCATTGAACATCACATCCGTCTGCATTCACCAGAACAGCTGCCAATCAGGGACAACACCTGACGCATTCCAGCCAGACTTGTTCCAGGACTGAAGCAAGACGTGGAGGAGATGTTGGCTACAGGAATCATCTAGCCATCTCGCAGTGAGTGGTGTAGTTCTGTGGTGTGATGATCCTAAACTGAGATTCTGTGTTAACTTTTCAAAGTTAAATGCCATGTCTGCCTTTGATCCCTATCCAATGCCAAGGGTGGATGAACTGATCGAACGCCTGGGAAAACGCAAAATTCCTAACAACCCTTGACCTGTGTAAAGGGTACTGGCAAGTGCCCTTAACTGAATCGTCAAAGGACTTAACAACATTCAGGGTTCCAAGTGGCCTATTCAGATTCAGAATGATGCCCTTTGGTTTGCACGGAGCACCAGCAACGTTTCAGAGATTGGTTGATGAAGTTTTGAGAGGGGCGGACGACTACGCAGCAGCCTACATTGATGACATCGTTATCTTCAGCCGGACCTGGGAGGAGCATGTAAAGCATCTTGCTGATGTCTTTCAACGCATCCAGAGTGCTGGTCTGGTCATCAATGCCAAGAAGTGTCACATTGCAAAGCCAGAGGTACAGTACCTTGGCTATGTGATTGGAGGTGGAGGCATCCGGCCTCAGGTAGGAAAGGTAGAGACGATTGCAGCTTCACCACTACCTAATACCAAGAGAAGGTTACAATCATTCTTGGGGTTAGTAGGTTGGTATCGCAGACTTATCCCCAACTTTTCGTCAAGATCTGCAGTACTAACTGATATGATGCGCAAATCCAGCCCAATAAAGGTTAAGTGGACTGAAGAAAGTGAGAATACTTTTAATGACTTGAAAAACTGTTTGTGTCAGGAACCTGTTTTGCAGTGTCCAGATTTCACTCTTCCCTTCACTGTCCAGACAGATGCTTCTGGAGTAGGTCTCGGAGCAGTGTTATTAAAAGGACAGGGTAGAAACCAGTTGCCTGTGCAGTACATTTGCCGAAAACTCTTCCCAAGGGAAATGAGGTACTCGACAGTGGAAAAGGAAGCTCTAGCTATTAAATGGGCATTAGACACCTTGAGATACTACCTGATTGGAAAAGAGTTTGTTCTTGAGACAGATCATCATGCATTGCAGTGGATCCACAAAATTAAAGACACTAATGCTAGAATTACCAGATGGTACTTGTCTCTCCAGCCTTATCGTTTTCAGATCCAGTATAGACCAGGACACCAGAATGTCATCGCTGACTTCCTGTCCCGTGACAATGAGGAGTAACCTGTCTGTTTTAAAGTAAAACAGACAGGTATTGTAAGGTTTAGGTTTTGTTTATTGTTTCATTTCTGCAGTTCAATAGCTTATCATCTAGGTTTGTAACTTACCATACCCACCATGTGTTCCACAGTCATAAAGGAGGAGGTGCCCAAACATTTAATCTATTTATACTCTGGATGACATCAGCAGTGATGTCATTGGGTTAAACCAAGTAGGGGGGTGTAGATAATGGAAATATAGGTATTTAGCTTAGCTATTATCTCTTATGCATGGTGGCAAGTGTATAACTCTATATATGGTGAATTATATAAGTGATTGCTATCAGAAGGTTTGTAGTAAAATAGTCATTGTTACTTGCCTGTGTAATGAGTTTCACCTTCAGAATTGGTACGAACCAGCTCCTGTTAATGGAAGGCTCTATTTAAGCAGAGGCCTTTGGCACTTAGGGGGAAAAGGGACATCAGTGTGTAGCTGTGTGCACGTGATGTTAAGTTAGGTTAAGTTAAATTACATTTAATTTAGTTAACGTTTGATATGAGTTGAGTTTTATGTGGTTAAGCCAAGTTAACTGTTTCTTTGTTTTATTTATATATTTTGGTTACACGTGTATCAGGGTCACTTTTTGTAAATAAACACCTTTTTTTCTATGAACAAAGTTTCCCGTGTCTGCCTCCTACCACTTCACTAGCCACATCAGTATTTTACAAACCAGGTGAAGGAACACACTTCTTCAGGTTCTTGCTTCTCAGGTCAGCTGGATGTCCTCTCACCCATTGGAGATGTTTTAGCCTTCTAGCCTGCAGGTGGACAGAACTGCCTGCTTCCCTCACCTCTTGGGCCTTATGGCTGGGGGCGGGGCGTTCAGAGATCACCTTTCAGCGTCCAGAGTCGAAGAGCAGAAGAGAAGAAAAGAGGGTTTCTTCTGACTTCTTGTTTCTTTATCTTGTTGAGAATGTGGGTGCAGTGTATGGCAGGAACAGCGAACCAGTCCCAACCTAACAATTGTCTTATTTCTTTCAATTAACCTTCTTTTACTGAATTAATACTAGTTACTTACAAAGTTTATTTAATTTTGCCATATTTGAAAACTGGGCTATCTCATCTGCAGAACGGTATCGAACTGTTAAATATAAATCAGTGAAAAAAACCTGATCAACTAAAGACAGAATGAATTTAACAGTCACACAACATAGATATACATTGTTATCATGACACACAAACCTATGTAGATATACATATACATATGTATGTGTACCTATATGCTTAATAAATTAATGGATAAGATGAATCTCAACATTTCTGCACAAATCAGTGCTCTGTGTGAGAGACAAGACAAGGGGGGGAGGGAAATCGCTTCCCCCTCTCGGACAGACAGGATGGTGGTCGGTGCTTTGCTTGAGATAAAAGTGGCAAACAGAACAAACAACATTGAGCTTATATGGCAGGAAACTCAAATAATTGTAAACAGAGTTGGCTATTATGAACTTAACTATACATAACTTTTATAAAATCAGAAGTTTCAAATGTGGAGATTTGGTTAACTTCAAGCTTCCACAATAAATGTATGAAGGCAGACTTAATTGAGTCAGTAATGTAAGATGAGTAACTACCAAAAATAGAAAAGATGCAAACAAAAAAATTTAAAGAGTGAACTTCTGAATTATTTATAAAATAAAGTGAGTTTGTTACTCGACGTAGATTAAAGAGAAATATATATATATGAAATGCAAGGATTTACATGTTATTTTGCATCAAGTTTCTTTGAGTTGTTTATTCACAATTGGATGTGTCTCTTTCTTCCTTAGGAATGTAAATTCTCGAAAAAACAGAAAAGTGGGCTTAAACCTTGTAAACTCAGCCTTTACAAAGGTCTTATAGTTCATAAATTGGTTTACAATAAGTAGTGTCAGAAGGAGTGTCAAGATTGACCCTCAGTCTTAGATTGAGTTAATCCAGGCACATGGTAAATGAGAGTCAATTTAGTGCCCTAGGGGCTTTATTGACACATCAATTGTGTCAGGTTTATCATTGTCTAATTATTATTACTATTGTATTTGTTCTTTTATTTTTAGATTATATTATTATGACTATTATTCCAGGCTTGCAATAAACTGGCAGAAACACTGACAGAGCACCGGTGTCTGTTAGGGTAGTCACCCCCAAGGCTGCTTTCTTTTCCTTCTGATTTTCTCCCTGTATAACAGACCGTCAAGCTCCTGAAGTTCAGATGGGAGATTGAACATTTGGTGACCTGGTGCAGACTAAACAATTTAGAGTACGACGCTCTAAAGACAGTGGAGTTGGTTGTGGATTTCCGGATGAACCCAGCTCCACCTGCCCCTATCCCCCTGTGTGACTCCCTGTTGCCGCTGTGGATTACTTCTGCTTCCCGGACTCCTTCATCACCCAGGAGCTGAATATCAGCTCTGTCCCAAAGAAGGCTCAGCAGAGGATGTACTTCCTGAGGCAGCTGAAGAAGTTCAACCTTCAAAAGACAATGATGGTGAACTTCTACACTGCCATCATTGAGTCCATCCTCTCCTCCTCCATCACCATCTGGTACTCTGCAGCCACTGCCAAGGACAAGGGCAAACTGCAGTGTATTATTTACTCTGCTGAGAAGGTGATTTGCTGCAATCTGCGGTCCCTCCATGATTTGTTCACGTCGAGGTCTCTGAGGCGGGCAAGAAAAATTGTGGTGGCAAACTATCAACCTAATTCGAGCATGAGATCTCAATCACAGACACGCCCAGGCTTGCCTATCTGAAGTCAATGCTGAATATGCTGACGTAATTTACCACTCTGGAGTGCTTTGGCTTTGTTGCAGCTCCATACCTCAGCTTTTTATTCCTGTCACGAAGTGACCCTCTATGGTTTGCAGACACAGCTTTTTTAGTTGATCTGACAAGCACACTGAACATAAGCCTGCAAGGCAAAGACCAGCTTGTGCCTCAGCTGTAAGAACAGCTTAGAGCGTTAGTTGTTGGGTTTTGTCTCTTTAAAACACAACTAGGCAATTCTGTGGAGACAAGACTTGTTCCTGATATCCCAGCTGTTCTTCAGCCCAATGTGCAAAATCAGTGCTCCCATGGGTTCATCTGCTGTTGCCAAGGTCAGTGAGTTAAAAATGCATGATATATGTCACTAGCTCAGTTACTTTTTTTGGCTTCTTTAGAGATCTGCATGACCCATCTGCACAAGTTACCCGAAGGACTGTTCTGAATATGTCCACGAGCCTGTCTGTGCCTTTTCCTCCATTTTGTCTCATTCCAATTCGTACTCAGACTTACATTTTGCGCTCTTTCTTGAACAGTTTTATTTTGAATTTTAGTGTCTCTATCATTGTCTTAACCTCTTGGCACAGAAACCAGTATCTTAGAATTTTTGCCTGTTTCAGTTTTTTCCTTTCATATTACACCATATGTATGCTATAATCTATCAGTTCATGAATTTCAATATATCTTGTAGGAGCACCTTTAATTAGTTGTTTTACTGCTTTTTAAGATATTTGTATACTTTGCTTGAGAAGCATTGACAGAGAAACTAAGAGCGAGCTTCAATGTGTGTTTATGAACTTCCTTACTTTATTTGTTTTTTGTTTCTATGCAGATCCATGCTTTTGGACCCACAGCCTGCAGTGTCTGGAGTCTTAAAGATTACCTCTCTCTCCCTCCCTCTTTCTCCCCCAGTGTAAATGTCTTTCTGCTCTTTACCCTGGCTAAGCTGCAGGGAGCTGCAAAAATAGCTTTGGCTGATGATATTTGGTCATGTTTGTTTGATGTCTGAGTGAGTGTGTGTGTGTGTGTGTGTGTGTGTGTGTGTGTGTGTGTGTGTGTGTGTGTGTGTGTGTGTGTGTGTGTGTGTGTGTGTGTGTGTGTGTGTGTGTGTGTGTGTGTGTGTGTGTGTGTGTGTGGCCAGCAGTGAGAGAGAGAGAGACTAGTAGAAGCAGAAGCAAAATGTTCTGAGAGAGGAGGGTTGTCAGCTGATGTAGCTCACCTGGGCTCAGGCTTTAAAAGCTGCCCCATGGGCTTGGTCCTATCTTTCTGCTCCAGCAGCAGACATCCACCCTGCATCATCTTCTTTTCCTTTTGTACCACACAGCACCTTCACAGCACACATGCCACTCATACATGCATTTGTAAGCGGCAGGTTAAATTATCCACAGCCACTTCAGTGCCACACATTCTTAATGTGACTTATTACAGTTTTTGGTTCGTCAATAGAGGAAAATATTTCTCCCAGGGAAGCACTGATCTTCTGCTGTTTATTCCCAGATTGAGGTTTGTGGAGTGAGCAACAGTATGTACTTCACTGTTCCTTTACATGGAGGTGGTTGTGAACCCTCAGTAAATGCTTGCAGGTAGCAGGGCTTGGAAAAACATATGCCACGTCATTTACCTATTGGTTTTATTACTGATAACATAAATATTATGTCTGAGACAGTTCACCATACTGGGGAATTGCCAGCTCAGAGCTGAGATTCTACCTGCATTAACAGACTGCTCCAGGTAGCCAAAGTTTGTATTAAATGTTTTCTTATTTAAACAACGTATGTAGCCAATGTAACAAATCCTCGGCCAGGCACAAGGCTGAGACGAGATTCTGTGTTCGGAGTGTTCGAGTGTGCATGCATGCATGGGTTTTATGCTCATTTATGACTAAAGGTTATGCTGAAGGACTTCTTGTGGTTGTGATGATTAACTGTCTCAACTGGCTGCAAGTGATCAACAAATTCCACAAGGGATTATGAATTGTTCCTGTTTAGATTTGCATGCCTTGGTAACCCTACCAGTCCTGATATATTTTGCCATCAACACTGATGCATATGACCATATCTCAACTAAACTCCCAGAGAGATATGATATTGATTTTGATTCGATATTGAGAATTCAATGGCATCACAATATATTCATTTCAACTATAAGAGTGTCTGTATAGAGGGGGGTTATGGGATTAGGAGACTTCTAATCCAACAGTTTAGATAGTAATTCACATTCCATTTCCAGTTCCGTTTCAGCAGATCCAACAGGGTATATAATGTATATAGGTATATATAAATGTTTTTTATTCCAGCAGACAGAACAGGGTAAGTATGTAGGTAGTTATTTCTATTCTATTCTGCTATAAACTCAGTATATAAGTAGGTAGTTCTCTTTTTAATCATCTTTACTTGTGAAAAAATACTCCACGGAAGAGTTGATACATTCCATTTTTTCATGAAAGATCTGAGCCTTGGGGTTGTTCTCGGCATGTTTGATACTTTGTCTGCTGATCCCTTCAGCGCTCCACCATCACAATGTGGGGCCTCTTTGCCGCATTCTACCTCAAAGTTATTCCAAGTAACATCTTCAAATTCAGGTTTATATGGCTATAAATGTCCTTTCTGCCAATACTGGGAGGCTGGCCCATCACTGAAGAGGTGATGGGCCTTCGGGGTCCCTTTGCCTTATGATCACAAGTACTGTCCACAGGTGACCCTAAATAGTTGAAGGGTCATGATGACGACGAGGACAAATGGAGCAGAAGGTGAAAGCTGACTGGTCTCCAGCAGTGTAAAGTACTCCTGTGCAGAGCGTTGCCTCCTAGTGCGATCTTCCAAAGCGGACCAATTGAATTTCTTGGCTGTATTTGGACGAGCAATTTGCTGTAAAATCAATGTGCAGCATGCACCCATCTCTTTTTAGGGTCTCCCTGATCTGCCTGTAGGCTGTCTATTGCCATTTGATGTTGAAGATGTGTGAACAGCTTGTAAAGCCCTCTGAGGCAAATTTGTAATTTGTGATTCTGGGCTATACAAAATAAACTGAATTGAATTGAATTGAATTGAACTGAATCTGCTGAGGCTGTTTTGAGATTAGCTAACTAGGTCAGAGATCTCTTTAAACTACAATCATTTTTCATCTTTATGAATGAAAAAGGGTTGCATATGCATTGAGGAGGCACCCCCTACCATCACTGAAAGACATGCTTTTGCACAAATGTGTTGTGGTCAGCATCTGTTGGTGTAACAACCTAAAACAGGTTTTCAATGTTTCTTAGAGCAATCCTTTTGTATTTTTTTTCTTTGTTGTGTGACTGTTTGTTTGCAGCCTGGTGTCACATGGTTAACATTGTCACGGAGATAATAAGACTTCACTTTTTCCTCTTCATCTCCATAGCTGTACAGCTTTCTTTTCTCTTCAGAGTTGCTCAAGATCCACACTGAAAGTTTTCTTTGGGGTAGCCAACACCGTTTTGTGTACTTCAGAAGTTTGTACTTAATTTAATTTATTTCCTGAAGTGGCCCTGGAAATCAGTTGTCTTTCTCCTCCAGTTTTTGCATTTCTGCACCTGGTGGTGTGAAATAGGGGGGTAATCTTAATTTGACCTTACTTTCTCAGTTATAAATGAGGAGAAACTGATGATGTTCACTCTTCCTCTGGTTACATAAGGCATTGATAATGCCTAGAGTTTATTTTTTGGCCTGTTCAGATTTTAGAAATGCACTGAAAGTTTCAGTGCCAAGATTTGGCTTAGTAGCCTATTTGTACTGCTGATGTAACTGTAGATAGCTGTGTCCCTATGTTATGAAATCGTACAAATACTTTTGGTTACTCATCTTGAACTCGGGGGCAGATTTGTGATGACTAGCTTATCCCGCCCATCATGTAAAACCACACTTACATATAATATCATAGTAGTAGGTGTGTGTCTGTATTTCAGCTGGTAAAAACTTTTGTTTACATTTTCAAAGAATGTGGCTGAGGTGTAATTTATCCAGTTGACCCTCATCCGCTTCCTCCTGATCTAACAACAGGATGGAGGGATTTGTATGTGGGGGGGCTACGGTCCTCTGCAGTGTGATAACTCTCTGCAGCTCCGTATCCAACTGTAATCACTAAGCCATAGCCACTTTTGTTGCAAGCAGACCACGTTTGCCGGGTTGCTGGGTCACCTTATTCCTCTCCTGAACCAAGACTCCCTCCAGCTCCCTCCTAGAAGGGTCTGGGGGCTTCACAAAACTGGATCAATATCAGTCACAATAAACACAAATCACAATAAACAACCTATCAAAGACGTTCTAGCTTTTGTTTTAGATCACCTTCACAACTAACCTGTTTGGTCAATTTTAGTGAACCCAGGAGCGTTTCTTGGGTTAGTTTGGTTTGTTAGGGCCGGTGTGAAAACTGTCAATCAAACCTTCGTGTACACCAAACAACCGAAACGAGGCCACTTGTAAACTGGTCGCGTCTAAGTGGACTCTGGTGCAGTTCGTTTGGGACCAACCACAGGATTTTATGATAGCAGGCTGATTTCGAAAGCTAAACTACAAATAAATCCTTCTGCTGATTGTGAAATGTGTTCAGTAGGACATCTTAGAATGGATTTGTATAAGGCCATGTGTATGAACTATTTATGCAAATCAACTCGGAACGTTATTCACATCAGCATTGGTATTTCCCCAACGCATCAAAAGATGTTAAAACTGTTGTGCTTGTATCCCAATCTGTGACCTTTGTCAGTTCCTTAGGTTTATTAAAAAGTGTGACAGCGATCCCTCAGTAATATGTGCTGAATCATTACAGTAAAATACTTTTGCACCAGTCATCTGGGAGTGTGCAAAGGGGCTTTTGTCCAGTCCCATTATCTACCTGTTAGTCATTATTCATAACATGCAGTTGATTTGCAGACTAATAACACTAATAATCAGTTATTTCTACATAGATATTCACATCAGAAGCATTAAAGTGCTGCATTAACTTCTGTAAGTGACTGAATTTGATTTCCCCACGTGGGTTCTAATGATTCATGATGACAAACGCCCAAACTTTCCACTCAGCGAGTTACCTGTCAGTCTGTATAACTTCATGTTTACTCCTCTTGGTGAATTTGTTAAAAGAAAGTCAGTGTGAACAGGAACTGGAGCAGAACTAAAATGCAACAATGTATCGTTTTGTTCCTTTGGTCCAGACCAAAGGAACCACACTACAGGTAAGAAAGCAGCCTAAAGGAGAATGTGAATCACTGTATCCAGTAAAGCCGTAGAAGAGCAGGTCTAATACTCAGTCTGATCAGTCTTGGCCTTTTGTTATTGTTCTGATTGAGAGACCCTTGCAGCAGAAATTGCATACTGTGAGTTTAAGGGGTCACATCCCTTCTAAAATAACATCAGTAAGTGGTTATATAGTTCCCAACCTTCATAACATTCTGATGTTATTTTTGGCGGCACAGTGGTGCAGTAGTTAGCTAGTACTGTTACCTCCTCCCTCCGTTCAAAGACATGCAGGTTAGGTTATTTGGTGACTCTAAATTTCTCAGTTTATTTTTAATTAAGAAAACACTGATTGATTAAATGTCGTCTCTGCTGTCCCTCACAGAGCTAATGTGGAGATGCAATCTTCTAGTGATGGACCACTGATCGTTCAGCTATGACATAACTGCAGGCCAAAGTCATGTCTTACATGTCAGGGTACATATAACCTTATCTGTATGACACTCTCACAATGATGTGTTACTTCCTGCAGAGAAGTATGACCTCTGACTCTGCAAGGACAGAGAAAAAGAATGACTGTGAAAGAGAGATAGGGATGCTGCCCTCCAAGGATGAGTACACAGGAAACTGACCTCTAGCATGATAGCATTGGTGTGTAGGTTCCTCAGAGCGTATTTGCCTTTATGTGTGTGTTGCACACCAGCCTGCTGTGATAAGTCTCTTCTTTATGCCCCATAAAGCCTCCTTATTGGCTCATCTTACTACTATCAATCTCTCCTCTGTGTGTGTGTTTGTGCATGTAGTTGTGTGAATGCATATCTGTGTGTGTGTGTGCTGAGACAGTGAGTATCTCGGTGTGGGACAGTGGTGCAGACTTTGTGTGTGTTCCTAGATGTTTTTGTGAGTTTGTATGAGCTTTCATTCATTTGTGTTACCATGGCCTGCATGGCTGCACACTTGTGAATCTGACTCTGTGTAATGTGCTTATGCTTGAGTGTGTGTCTGGCCTTAAGGCTGTTTCCTCTCCAGTTTCCATTGTCATTCTTTATTCCTTTTATCTGCAACCCTAAGAGACTGAAGGACTGTTTTTCTTGTCTTGGAGCTGGTACAACATCTATGTGATCTAACCTTGCTGCTCCATTTTTACAGAAGCCAGCCTTTATGCTGTTCAACTCCTCTAAGCAGCTACATACATACCAGGATTAGAGTGTCATTAGGGTCATCACATGGGGTTTTCTTTTAAATTACCTCTAAGTAGGAGCAGGGGTGGACTGGCCGTCTGGCACACTAGGCCGATGCATCTTTGGGCCTGAATCATTATTTATATTATTATTATTATTATTAATTTCTGGGCATCTTCAAAGAGCCTGACCGGCCCAGACAGCAGGGTGATTGGCTTGAAGTGGTTGCTGAAGTGTGAAGCAGAATCATAGTGTCGGAGAATCATGCACTCTGCTCTTCTGTTGACCCTAACAGCCAGGGTTATCTAAGCTGGGGCTCAGTTGTTGGTCAGGAACACAGTAGCTACCAGACAATAAGGCGTCCCAGGCATGACTCCTGAGCATCTTATTATTTAGTGTATCAGGTCCTAACCTCCTCAGGAAAGTGGGAGCTCGACACGCTGACTCTGAGACTGTAGATTAACTGAGATGCCTCGTCTCCATCTTGGGGTGTTTGTGCCCACTCAAGGATGGGGCCAGGAAGCTCAGCATGGATATCATAACACACACACTTTCTTTAGCATCCTCTCAGCAGATATAGTGGAGCCGGGAACCTCCACTATAGTCTCCAGAGGCTCCAGTATTACAGATTGACTGTTCTGCATATGACCTAAGACATGTGCGTCCAGACCACTGATTAAGTATGCTGTTATGATAATTTACAACTCTGCATGACTACTTATTACATATTTAATTATTTGTAGAAATAACCTTACACCGGGTTAAATACTCCTATGTGGCTATGCACTTTTGACCACATTATGTGCATCATTTGTATTGCTGTTACTCGATTTCAGCCTAAGACATCGATAGCCTCCTTTTGCTTTTCAGTCTCAATTTTATCTGCTTACTTGGTTTCCACTACAATTAGTATAAGGCTATGGCTCGCCAGGGATTGTGATTTTACTTGCAAGTAAGTAGTGGGACCGCACTGTTAGCCTTCTAAG
Organism: Anoplopoma fimbria; assembly: GCF_027596085.1. Lineage (NCBI taxonomy): Eukaryota > Metazoa > Chordata > Actinopteri > Perciformes > Anoplopomatidae > Anoplopoma > Anoplopoma fimbria. Next base: position 18,090,585 of record NC_072459.1, on the reverse strand, counting down.
TTAAAAGCTGCTAGTCGTCTAACGTTTGCAGCCAGCACCACATGATAGCATTGAGCACTCCTGCCTTACCTGTGCAGCAGTGTCTGTATCTATATCCCTCTGCCTGGATTTGCTCTTTTCTTACTATCTGGTTGTCTTCAGCATGTTTCTGGGCGTCATCAATAGGCCTCTGGGCCCCGAGTGGGGGTGTTAGCCCGAGTCAATAGACAGGGTGTGCAGCCCCCCGGGTCAAACACCGTCTCTTTGTCATGCATTGTTTGAGGTACGGTGGCTCAAGGCCTGTTACACTCTGTAGCGTCAGATACAAAGCAACGGAGAACGGGTGGTTACATCCATGTGTGTATAAATGCTCCTGTTTCCCCTGTCAGTCTCTCTGATGTGTGCTGCTATATCATATTGTGTCAGTGAACAAGCTGAGGTATAGAGGGAGCTGACAGGCCACACCAGGATGAAGTATGGCTTGGGCTGCATTCATTCAAAATCTGGCAACTTCCCGCAGTTAAGTGAGGAGGTGGGGAGGTGTTGATTTGTGCTTTAGAATGTAACCACTGTGTAACAATCAGACAGTCACTCTCTTCATTCTCTCTTTTGCTTGCTCGCTTGTTGAGCTGGAGAGGGGGAGCACATTTTAAATGCTGCTTTTATCAACAGCAACCAACAGTATGACTACATTTAGAGTGCTATCAAATTCAGACAGATCAACTGCGCTTTCAGCCCAGAGGAGATGTTAGAGAGACGAGACCAGATGAATGAGATGACCAGTGGTAAGTAATGTTAGGCTTTATTTAACACTAGGGCCATCACAGCCCAAGGCATTTAACATGGAGGAGGCCGCATTGCCACATAAAAAGGAGGAGAAGGTCTTGCCTGTGGAGATGGCTGAGGAACAAAGCAGAGAAAGTCTATGGGATGAATGTTCACAATCAAATCGTGGACACAGCCACTGAGGGCATCCATAGACACTTTCTCACCTGTGGCACAAATAATGCGTGTTTGGACTTCAGGAAATTTCCAAAGATCAGGACTAGTGCTCTTCCCTAGTCTGTCCACAAAGACCTCAGCAAGTGCTTGCTTGGATTTGACGACAGGACAACAGTGGAGAACATAAAGTCTGAGCTGCATACACTAGCAGGACAGTTGAGCAGGCTGAAACCGACACTACTGGCTTAATCCAAGTCATGTACAGTGAAAGATGGGTCTGTTGAAGAGGAGGACAACCAGTAGCTACAAAAAGCTGTGCCTCCTGCAAAGATTGCCAATGAGAAAGACATTCTTATGGCCTTGGACTCCAACACTGTCATTGACAGACCTGCAGAGAAGGGTGAGATAATAAGGTGAGAGAAAAAATATGAACATTATCTTTATTAATTACAATTAATAAATTGTTATCTAAAATGTGGACTCCTTTCTCATCCTCTCTATTACAGGTTGCCTTTACTATTTGAGTAGTTATTCTCAAACAGTGAAGGCAACGGAGTTGTTCTAGTATGCCACAGCCATCACAGGGTGGGTGCCCCATGTACCTAGGCTGAGGCGCCCCAGGTTCGAATCCAGCCCTTGACCTTTGGCTGCATGTCATCCCTGATCTTTCTCTTCTTTTACAGTCTGTCCTGTCTAACTAATAAATGCAAAATTGGCCCAAAAAATCCATCCATTCATTAATTCATTTTCTTCTACTTATCCGGGGCTGGGTCACTGGGCAGCAAGCTTAGGGGAGTATTTCAGACACCCCTCTCCCCAGTGACGCTTTCCAGCTTTTCATGGGGAACCCCAGCAGGTTCTGGGTCTTCCCCGGGCCTCTTACCAGTTGGACATGCCTGGAAAACCTCCACACGTAGGTCAGCTGCCAAACCAATTTAGCCGGCCCTTTTCTATGCGAAGGAGCTGCGGCTCTACTTCGAGCTCCCTCTGGATGCTGAGGCTGCACAAAACCGCCTATCCTCCATCTCACGCTCCATTTTACCATCACTCATGACCAAGACCCCGAGATACTTGAACTCCTTTGTTTGAGGCAGTGACTCACTCCCAACCTGGAGGTTGCAATCCACCATTACCTGGCAGAGAACAATGGCCTCAGACTTGGATGAACTGACTCTCATTATGACCCCTTCACACTGGCTGCAAACCGTCAGAGTGCATGCTGAAGGTCACATTCTGAAGGAGCCAACAGAACCACATCATCTGAGCTCTTTAAGATCAAAGATACATTAGTTTTGTTTTTGTTTTATGGTATGTACAAAGTTGATGTGCACTCTACGTTTAATTTTGCGACCTTCTTAGCTGGATCTCTTTCACAACAGAGATTAAGTGCAATGGATTTTTTATATACTAAATTAAGGTTAAATAAAAAAGACGTTGGTCATCGAGGCCATTTATATATCTTTAAATAACATGTATATCTTCACCTATTTTTCCACTTGTTGTGTACATCACAGTCCGGTCCATTCTTTACTTTTGTCTTTCCAGTTTTATTGTCATTGTCCCTAGCAGGTATTTCTATTTCTGTGTAAGAACATTGAGAACATTGTATGTGCACACATACTTGTTCAATAAAACTGATTCTGATTGGCTTGCAGCTGTGGTGCGAACACAGACTTGGACCAACTTTAGCCTGTAGATATAAGACTTAGTTCCCCTTTTAGACCCACACCTGGTGTGACTACTGTTAACTGCTGAGCTGTGCTGCTTCTCCCACACTCATGCTAACATTACTTCTTATATCTTTAACTTGTATAAGCACTGCGGGTCAACCCTGGTTGGTTTTGCTGCGTGATGTGGTATCATGTGGTCAGAATTGGGTCGTGTGTGTACTCTTGTCTGTGACTATAGACATGCTGACAGCATTGTCTGTCTGACAGTTGCTCTATCTCTTTGGTCCAGATCGAACAACTATTGGATGGATGGCTGGTGTTCTTGCAAAGGTGTAGAAAAATGAAATACTTTTCGACAATACGCTAAACTTGAAAGTGGATAATTGTTGCAAACAGGGTACTGGAGTTTTAGTATAGAAAAACATACTGTTTATAGTTTACCTATTTTTTTTAAGTTGGGCTTATGGCCAGCAGTGGTAGCAAGATATTTGTATTTCACACGCTGTGTTAAGGATATTAATAACCAATTGATTGATACTATTTCTGCCTGAGCTCCTTCAGTTGTCAGTGTACAAGAGATAACTGGAAACTACAATAGACTAAACATATACCACAACTATTACATTTATAAAAGTAATTCCAAAACTTGAAGTTGTTCTGCTGCACAGCAAAAAAAAACAATCCCCAAATTGTGTCTGCGGGGAAATAAATGAACCTGGAAGGATTAGTTTCTGCTTCAGTGTGGAATGAAGGGAAGAAAAAAACCCAGACGCTTGTGTCATCTGCCATGTTGCTATGGTTTCATCTGTGAGACGCAATAGTCAGATGATGACTGAAGGCTTGTTTCCTCATTTATTTATTTTCCCCCTTTTGTCATTTCATTTATTCTGCCTCTCTCAAACTATCACTGTGACAATTTTGAGAACCATTGCAGGAAATCTGTTCCACCAACATTGCAGTTTCTGTCTTTTCCAACCTCAGGGAAGAAAGATTCATGAAAAGATGGAAGAAGTATGGAGAGATATGGAAGAAGGAAAAAAAAGGTGTCAGTTGGTAGAAAGGGAGGAAGGAAGGATTAAAGGGAAAATGGTGGCGAAATGAATGCATGAGGGAGGTAAAGAAGAGAGGGTAAGATAGGAAAGATTGGGGGATGAAGGAAAGAAAGAAGGAAGGGATCCAATGAGGGAGGGAAAGCAACCCACTGAGATAATTACAAAACGTGAACAAAAAAATTGAAAGGATAAGAAAATTGAAGGTAGAAAGAAAGAGAGAGCAACCTGGAATGGAGAGAGAAGAAGAGAGTGATGGAAGAGTGGAGTGAACCGAGGCGAGAGAGAAAACAAAGCTGCTGATAGATGCCTCTGTGGGGACGAGAGAGCAAACAAACACAGGAGGAAACGAGTGTTTCATGGAGCCCCCTGGTTGTTTTCTGCCCGGGTGGAAGGCATTGATAAGGGAAGGAGCCAGACGGAGGTGTGTGTGTGTGTGTGTGTGTGTGTGTGTGTGTGTGTGTGTGTGTGTGTGTGTGTGTGTGTGTGTGTGTGTGTGTGTGTGTGTGTGTGTGTGTGCAAAAAGGAGTAAGGAGGAGAAAGGAGAGGAAGGGAGGGATAATGACAGTGAGGAGGCTGGAAGCATGATAAATAAATTCATATTCAGTCACATTTGGCTGGCACACTATGCCAAGAATACACTCACATAAACAAAAAAACTCTGATCCAGTTTTTTTACATTTATCACACTGGCTCCGTATCACTGTCCATAATAAAACTTTTTTCTTTTTTTAACCTGACTTTTTCCTTTGTTGATATGTATTTTGGCTCCCCATTTGTTTCTATTAATGCAATTATATTATTTAATTACTTCTTTATAGTCTGCACTTCCAGCTGTGACTGTGCAAGAGTCAGGATACAACCCATCAATCACAGGGCTGACACGAGATGGACAACCATGCACACTGTAGTGCTTTTGTTTGTTATTTACTCATTGATTTCAGCCTCACTGTTTACTGTTCTTCTACTTTACAGCATGTGCAAACAAATCCATAAGACTAAACAGGTACCTGAGGTGCTATTTCTGTGACTGAGGTTAAGGCAGTAAGACGGAGGAGGACTCTGATTACAACCTCTCAGATGATGATGACATCAGGCAGCAAGGGAGACATTCATGTACAAGAATAACACAGCAGTTGGCCCTCAATTCCATGTCAGGTTGCATGCAGGATGGCAGCAGAAAATGTCATTCTAATGACTCCAGGCTACTTCCCATGCATCCCACTTATTTGCATCCTTCAAGCTCTTCCTCCCTCCGGCCATTGAAATGACAAACATTGAGGGGATTACACGGTATGGTCAAGAATGGAAGACAATGGATGTGACTGACCTTCATGCCTACATTGGGCTTCTTATCCCGACTGGTGTGTATAGGTCCTGAGGTGAGGTTGCTTTTTGTCTTTAGAATGCTGAGATGGGAAGAACATTTCTTGCAACCGTGTACCTGGAAATGTTTCGTACCATATTTGACAACTGACAGCAGACTCTCTAGTTTTAATTTTATTTAGTATGTTAATTCAGTTTCTTGCTCTCTATCTATGGTTTCATTCACCAGGGAGGTACTTTTAAATATATAATACAAGTATCTTGCCAGATTTCTTCACCACTTTTCATTAAAACTGAAAGTTTTACTGAACTTTCAGTTGGGGGGACGCCTACAGGGGACATGGGCCTGAACATCAGCAGGGATTTCAAACTGCCCCCTGTCAATACAGCGAACATCTGCTCTCTGTCGAAGATGGGCAAGCAGCTGCTTCTCAACAGAGACAACACCAACTTTTGCAGATCTGCCGCCTTGTGCTTCACTGAAGGAGACTTCACTCCACCTGCAGGGCTTCCAAGTCCCCCAACATGTTACAGAACTATTGGGAAAAATGAGGGAAGGCAAATCCTGCTTTTACATTAACCGGATGTCCCAGTGTTGATGAACACAGGCAGCCCTCAATTAGTAACCATTTTCATAAAGCATCAGGAGTTTTCCTCCTGGTCGGTCCACCTCAGTCCCGGATGTCTGAGCTGTTGAAAACCTCACCCTGTGGATTAAATATTTATCATTTTCTAAGGCTGAGCCAGCCAGCAGAGATATATAATCTCTCCAGCGTGTTCTGGTACCCCGGGGCCTCTTACCAGTTGGACGTGCCTGGAAAACCTCTAAAGGGAGGCGTCCAGGAGGCATCCTGATCAGATGCCCGAGCCACCTCAGCTGGCCCCTTTCGACGCAGAAGGAGCAGCGGCTCACTCCAGCTCCTCCGGATGTCACCCTGAGCCAGCCACCCTATACAACCAGGCCAGGAATACACTGAAGGAAGCTCATTTCGGCACCTACACCCTCCATCCATCCATCCATCCGCTTGTATTCGCGATCTCATTCTTTCGGTCACTACCCAAAGCTCATGACCATAGGTGAGGGTTGGAACGTAGATGGACTGGTAAATCGAGAGCTTTGCCTTTCGGCTCAGCTCCTTCTTCACCAAAACGGTCCGGTACAACGCCCGCATCACTGCTGACGCTGCACCGAACCGCCTGTCCATCTCCCGCTCCATTTTACCCTCACTCGTGAATAAGATCCCGAGATACTTGAACTCCCTCGCTTGGGGCAGTGACTCACTCCCAACCCAGAGGGTGCAATCCACCGTTTTCCGGAAGAGAACCATGGCCTCAGACTTGGAGGTACTGACTCTCATCCCGACCGCTTCACACTCGGCTGTGAACCGCCCCAGTGCGTGCTGAAGGTCACGTTCTGAAGAAGCCAACAGAACCACATCATCTGCAAAAAGCAGGGATGCGATTCTGAGGTCCCCAAACCGGAAACTCTCCTCCCCCCGGCTGCGCCTTGAAATCCTGTCCATGAAAATCACAAACAGGATTGGTGACAATGGGCAGCCCTGGCGGAGGCCAACACGCACTGGGAACAAGCTCGACTTTGTGCCGAGTATCCGGACACAGCTCTCACTTTGGTCATACAAGGACCGAATGGCTCGTAGTAACGAAACCAGGTACCCCATATTCCCGCAGTACAGGACTCCCTGAGGGACACGGTCGAAGGCCTTCTCCAAGTCCACAAAACACATGTAGACTGGATGAGCAAACTCCCATGCACGCTCCAACAGACCTGCAAGGGTAAAGAGTTGGTCCGCTGTTCCACGTCCAGGACGGAATCTGCATTGCTCCTCCTGAATCCGAGGTTCGACAATCGGACGGAGCATCCTTTCCAGCACCCTGGAGTAAACTTTCCCGGGGAGGCTGAGCAGTGTGATGCCCCTATAATTGGAGCACACTCTCCGGTCCCCCTTTTGAAAATGGGAACCACCACCCCGGTCTGCCACTCCACAGGCACTGTACCCGACTTCCATGCGACAGTGAAGAGACGTGTCAACCAAGACAGCCCAACAATGTCCTTTAGCATCTCCGGTCGAATCTCATCCACTCCTGGCGCTTTGCCGCTGAAGAGCTTTTTAACTAAACTCAACGACCTCTGCCAGGCATATGGACGAGTCTTCCCCTGAGTCTTCAGACTCTGCCTCTTCCACAGAGGACGTGTTGGTCGGGTTCAGGAGTTCCTTCAAGTGTTCTTTCCACCGCTCGACAATATCCCCAGTCCGGGTCTGCAGTTCTCCCCCCCTGCTGAGCACAGCCTGAGAAAAGCCCTGTTTCCCCTTTCTGAGTCTCACGGTTTGCCAGAACTTCCTTGAGGCCATTCCAAAGTCCTTCTCCATGGCCTCGCCGAACTCCTCCCACACCCGGGTTTTTGCCTCAGCAACCGCCGCAGCTGCAGCCCTTCTGGCCAACCGGTACCTGCCTGCTGATTCAGGAGACCCTCGGCCAACCAAGCCCGAAAGGCCTCCTTCTTCAGCTTGACGGCCTCCTTCACCGCTGGTGTCCACCAGCGGGTTCTTGATTGCCGCCACGACAGGCACCGATCGCCTTCCGACCACAACTCCTAGCAGCAGCTTCCACTATGGAGGATTTGAACATGGCCCACTCGGATTCCATGTCCCCAGCCTCCCCCGGGATGCACGAGAAATTATTCCGGAGGTGGGAGTTGAAGACCTTGCGGACAGGATCCTCAGCCAGACGTTCCCAGTTCACCCTCACTATGCGTTTGGGTTTACCGGGTCTGTCCGGCAGCCTCCCCCGCCACCTGATCCAACTCACCACCAGGTGGTGATCAGTTGACAGCTCTGCTCCTCTCTTCACCCGAGTGTCCAGGTCTGCCGCAGGTCTGATGACACAACTACAAAGTCGATCATAGACCTTTGGCCTAGGGTGTTCTGGTACCAAGTACACTTATGAACCTCCCTATGCTCAAACATGGTGTTTGTTATGGACAGTCCATGACTAGCACAGAAGTCCAACAACAAAGCACCACTCGGGTTCAGATCGGGCAGGCCGTTCCTCCCAATCACACCCCTCCAGGTTTCTCCATCGTTACCCACGTGAGCGTTGAAGTCTCCCAGAAGAACTATGGAGTCCCCAGTCGGCGCCCTTTCCAGAACACCACCCAAGGACTCCAAGAAGGCCGCGTACTCCGAACTGCCGTTTGGTGCATAGGCACAAACAACAGTCAGAGACTTTCCTCCTGCGATTCCCAGTCGCAGAGAGGCGACCCTCTCGTTCTCTGGGGAGAACTCCAGAACAGCGGCGCTCAGCCGGGGGCTTGTGAGTATCCCCACACCCGCCCGGCGCCTCTCACCCTGGGCAACTCTAGAAAAGGAAAAAGTCCAGCCCCTCTCCAGGAGTTTGGTTCCAGAACCGGTGCTATGCGTGGAGGTTAGCCCAACTATATCTAGTTGGTAGCGTTCCACCTCCCGCACCAGCTCCGGTTCCTTCCCCGCCAGAGAGGTGACATTCCACGTCCCTAGAGCTAGTCTGTGATGCCGGGGGTCAGCACGCCCAGGTTTCCGCCCCAGCTAAGATAAGGTGGCGATTCATTGGAGAAGACTACACCCTGCAGTATTTAAACCCCAGTCTCACACACACTCACTGCCAGATCGTTCTCCGCATTATGCCAGACCTTCCAGCGTTATTCCCCGGACTGATTTCCCGTTGCTGACCCCGCTTGTTTGGACTTCTCCGCCTTGCCTCTGCCCCGGTAACTGACTCAGCCTTCCGTCCCAGACCACAGTATTCCTACCTTGCCTCTGCCCCGGTTAACCGACTCAGCCTTCTGTCCCTGACCACGAGATTTGCCTTCGCTCCTTTTGGTTTTTGTCTGCCTGCTCCGCTGACGGATCAGCGCTCGCTCGAGTGGAATATACCCCGTGAGTTATCTCCTGCCTGTCCATATGAGCACAGTACTCAATGTTGCAGAGGTCAGCATTCCAGAGGACAGAACCAGTCATCATCTTTGACTACAATGAGGACAAAGGAGGAGTGGATAACCTTGAAAGAGTTACAGGTCATACAGCTGTAAGAGGACTAACAGCCTGCTAGCCTCTCGCCATATGCCATAACATCATTTCCATTCAATTTGTTTCAAAACAACTTTATTAATCTCCCAAGGCAATGTTTGGGACTATGTTGGGCAGATGGTGCAATTGCTTTTGACAAACAAATATGAAATAAAAGTCATAATAAATAAGGAAAAAGACATTTAAGTGTTTCATGTTTCATTTGCTAATCTCCAGGTAGAGCACAGAATTGTCCTTCACTTCTTTGTTTAACAAGTGGATGGCTTCTGGAATGAATGACGCTCTGTGCTGGTTGGTAGAGCACCTGGGGAGGAACAGGCTCTGCCCGAGAGAGAGCATCTGGAACTGGGGGTGGACGACATGAGTACTTTCCTGCATGATGGCAGGGCCCTCATAGAGTGAGGCCAAACTTCACAGGGGAAGTCCAGTGATTTTGGTACAAGTGTTCACTATAGTTTTAAGACGCTTTCTGTTTTTAACAGTGAAGGTTTTCTAGGATGGATTGTTGGACACTGAATACATTCAGTTTTCTGAGGAATTAGTGAAGTTGGTGTGTTTTCTTAATTTTAGCTTCTGTGTTTTTCTCCAACTTCCTGGGTCAAAGACGCAAACGAGAACATCCTCCTCATCACTGTGTATGACTCCTGGGGCTGTCCTTGGTCTTGGTGAGGATTAACTACAGCAGTGCATTGTCCCACCACTCTATGACATCATGGAGGGCGGGGCCATGTTCCTGTTCGGACACTGTAAGGAGTGACAGGAGGATTGTGTCGCCAGCTAATTTGATGAGATGACGGTTGGGATGGCTGCTTTAACAGTCATTTGTGTAGAGAATGAACAGGAGGGGGGGGGTTATCTATTTGGCTTAATCTAAAATAATGTTGTTCAGGTGTCACTCTCAGAAACATCTGTATTGATGTTATGGTGGGGGGTGTATCTTGCTGCTGCTCAGGGTAGACATCAATTATCTTTTCTTCATCTGACCTGATTTAAGGGATTGTTGTCTAACTTTTAACGCAGCAATGCAGCTCATCACACAGCTGTACTTTTACCGTAGAAATGCAGGAATGGTGGGGTTGGCTTTCTCTCACAGCTGCTGTGTTCACTTACTGTACTGTTGCAGTCTGGACTGCTTATCTTTGCTGCTTGCTGGTTGTTGGTGCATACTGCAGCTATAGCTCCAACAGCAATCACATCAAATGAAACGAGCAACATCTGTATGTGCAGAAAACAAAGGGCAGGATTCAAAGAGCCGTGAGGCTTATCGCCAAACCTTATTTACTTCAGTATATTCACCACTAAAGCTAAGAGCATGGAGATCATTTTCAGAAATATTCTCTTAAATGACCCATACTTACATTAAGGATTAGAAACCTATGCTAACTCAAGCCTCGAGTTTAAAAAAAACAGAGCAGAATGTTGATCCTCTGCTTTGATTAACAACAGCCTTTGTCCAGCCTCTAAACCCACAACCCAAATTTAAAGTAAGCATTTTCTTATGTCAGGATTTGTCTTGTCTTTTATGTTTTAGGGAACACGCATTCACTCACACTCAGACATACACACTCCATCTGTCTCTCACACACACGCACACACGCACAGAGGCAACGAAGGAAATAAAGAAATAAAAAGCTCAGCTAAATAATGCCAGCAGGGAGGAGAAGAAGAAGAAAATCAGACAGAGAGGAGGGGAAAGTGAGAGATGAAAAGCAAGGAAATGACTTGGAAGACATGAACAGAGGCAAGTTTAGACAATGCCAAAAGAAATTAGGTCTTTACATTACGGCTCTATTCAGTAGACTGTAATGGATTTAGAGTAGGACTAGAAGATCATTGTCACAGTAACAGAGGACTCTCCTGACCGCTAATGAAGCAAAAGGGATTTGAATGATCCCTATCTACAGTTTAGTAAAGGAGCTCTAACTAAGAGCAGTTTCTACAAAGTGTGGGTGTCTTTCAACTTTTCGATTAAAGAAGGAATTAGGAAAAGAAAGGTGAGGCAAGGACACACGAGTGCACAGGTACATACACACACACTCACATATTAAGTGAATGCACCACAGGTGAAAGAGAAAATAATTGCCCAACTCAGGTATTTGTAATTTACAAAGCCTGGGAGGTTTCATTAATAAATTAAAAAAACATAATTCAATTAGGTTTTCGGCATGAGCAGGCTGCTCTCAGGGTCTGTCAAACAAAGCCACAAAGTCACTCCTTCATGAAAAACTTAAATTCACTGTGCCATTAACTAGGCTGCCCCCTCACACAGGACCACATCTAACGTCACGCTTCCCTACTCATTCCGGCTCCAAGACAAAAGCCACTATTTGTGCGGCTTTAGTAAGCGCGCACACACAGACCTCTCCGAAATCTCTAAACGTCATATGTCGTGCTCAGCCTCTTTCACATGCTCCAAAATGTCAGTCTGAACGGCTTTACCTTAATATTTAACGTACCGATTTATGTTCTCCTGTAGCTGAATAATCAGTTTTTGTACCTCCGCACCAACGACAGCAGTGGCTAAAAGTCCAAACTCTGAATCAAACACAATGGCAACTTGCTCCACCAATCAGTGAAAGGTAACATGTTAACTGTGTCTAGTTTAAAACATGAGTAGTGCATTTACCTTAGTTCATGGCTCTCTCAGCACGCAACTTCTGTTCTTCTGCAGTTAGCCAAGCTGCAACACTGAGAGCTCTGTGTGCAAGTGCAGAGCTGTGGATGAAACCAAATCACCTTGTGTGTAAAACTAGAGCTTACCAGTGCACAGCGTGCCATATAACCTACAGCTGTCTCCCTCTCTGCGCGTGGTGAGCAGTAACTTTCATTATTTTTTGACGGTGTTCTGTTATTTCCTAGTTCTCTCTTGCTCAGCTATTCTAGCGTCTAGCTGCTCCTCCTAAACACTCTAGGTTAACACATCTGTCCAGCCACGTCAAGCACTCTGAGTCATGTAGCCTCTCAGGCAGCACCATCAAATCTAATTGATAATAATTTGGAATCCAGGGTTGAGGCAAAATATTATTATTATTATATATATATATAACGTTCAAGCCTGGTCCGCCTTATGTTCCCTTGGCATTTTGCTCCCTAAGACCTATGTCCCCTCAGCACCACGCTCCCTTAGTGCAACTGTGTAGTATCAAATGGGATCAAAAAGCTAAATCATACTGCATTTCCTCCATAATCCAGCGGCTGACTACTCTCCAATGCAATTATATACCCCTATTACCATCCATGTACTGTCGTCATAGTCGGATCAGCTTGGCCTCCAACAACACCAGCGAGATGGTGGTCTGTTTAAGATGGATCAGCCAGCCCCAGTTGTATCATCCTCTTCCAGCACCTGCTTGATTATTAGGGAGGTAACATCCTTTGATTTGTGCACCTGGTAGCTCCATTACTGTGATCATGGCATTCTCGAGCTGCGCGGTGATGTAGTGGTTAGCACTGTTGCCTCACAGCAACAGCAAGAGGGGCCTGGGTTGGATCCTGGGCGAGACAGAGTTTGCATGTTCTCCCCGTGTCAGCGTGGGTTCTCTCCGGGTTCTCCAGCTTCCTCCCACAGTCTAAAGACATGCAGCTTAGATTTATTGAGGACTCTTAATTTCCCGCAGGTGTGAATGTTAATGGTTGTCTTACTCTCTCTTATGATAGTCTGGTGACCTGTCCAGGGTGAACCCTGCCCAATGACAGCTGGAACAGGGTACAGCGTTTAGAGATGAAGGCTGAATGGGTGGGTTTTTTCAAAGTCCAAGTCAGGGTGACCTATCTTATGGCAATTTTCATACTTTAGTATACTTTTCTGTTGTGCCCAATCATGCTTTGCTCCATGAACACATGCAGTAGGAACAACAAAGTTGTGTATGTTCCCCAGTATGGTGAAGACCTGAAAGTGGGTTTGTGGCCAAACTTAAATGGAGCATCCATGTAAATAGTTTCAAACTGTTGCAGCTGCCTCAGATTCTCTTCAGTAGAGAACACTGCTTTACTCCAGCCATTGTGGTTATGCATAAGAAAAAGGCTCCGGGGCCAAAGGCTCCTTACAGGGGCATTCGATGACTACATTATCTACAGTTGCTGGGATAGGGCCTCAGATCTTGCGCTTTGCACCAAGGATCTGACGGATGGAAACCTTGGAACTGCTGGTCTATCATCACCACAATGGGTATCTCAACGCACCCGCTAGCCTTTCTGCCTTGTAGGCTCTGCTTTCACACCCTGTTGGATCTTGCCTGACCTCCTCCAAAACAGCTGTCCGAAGTTGCACACTGATCACTATATGTTTATCATGGTGATGCAAATGGCAAAGACTTTTCCCTGTGTGAAATAAACGTGATAAGAAACTCTCAAATGTATTTTTAAGTTTTTTATTGAACAGACACTTAGAATAATTCAGCTGAATGGTCCGAGCTCTTTTCCCACGGATGGTTCATTTATTAGCTTATTTTTTAGAGGAGCTATAGAGTCTAGTGTCATTCGCAGTGAGCATGCAGCACTATCGACAAGATGGTCAATCTGAGACGGACTGAAGTTAGGATGGTTCGGAGGTCTAACAACTTTTATTTATATATGCTTCTCACAAATTGACTTGCTTCTCCAGCTCATCATGTCGTTCAAATATCAATTGATCATTAACATACACTAGGCATGCATGTGCCGGTGTAAACAGGAAACAGATTTGTCTTATAATTGCACTTCCTAAAATAAAACATCTTGTTTGATACTTAAGAACCTTCTCTATCTTTCCCGCACACACACAGACACACACACTCAGAGATGAATTTAATGGGGGGAAAAAAGTTATTTGTTTTCACTAAAGGCTGCTACTAGGTCATTAATGACAACTTTGGCCTTCTACTTTCTATCTTGTAACTTAGCTCTTTCTGTCTGTTACACACATCACATTTACAAAAAAATTAGCAGTCACAAATCAAAGTTTTACTATATCATGGGTCAAGAAATTTGGTCAACACACGTCTTAACCCATTCCCTTGGTTTGCTGTCTTTTCTCACACTTGTGAGTCCCTGTCGTACTAGAGAGCAGCTTTTAATCTTTGTTAGTTAACAGTCTTTGTGAACTCCACAATAATTGTGCAGAGCCAAATAAGACCATCAGCTCCATAGTGCCGATAATGTCGCTGGACAGGACACTAGCTGTTGGAATAATAGCTTGCCTCCTGTTCATGCGGGCAAAAGTTGCAGAGCGACGGCCGTGAGCTGACCAGTGGGGCACAACACAGAGACTCACATTCACTACAATAAATGCACTGCTGGGACGGCTATTTAAACAAAGCACATAGAAGCACTGATAACAACACACACAGAGAGGTGGTGATTATATTCTCTGCTCAAGTAAATATTACTCCACTATATCTTTACATTGCTTCTATATAATTGTTTGAATCTTGTATATAGAACTTTTAAAACATGTTCCAGATTTTTACATCACAACTAGTTTGGAATCCAATCATGATCCACTCCACTATGACATGATTTGAAAAGCCTCCAGTCCAGACACAATGAACAGCATGAAGTAGGACACATCTTGTGTCCACAACATAAAATATTTGTGTATTTATAGACTTTAGATTTTTCAATGAGGGAAATGGAATAAATGTAGTTTTAAAAATGTGTAACTTGTTAAGTGAACTTTTGGCAGGGCCCTAGTATTGTGCATGCTGACTCACTGGAATGACTGTGACACCTGAGTCAACTTCAGCATTTCCTAATGAACTTGAAAGAAAACCCTAAACTGTTTGCTTCTCTGTGCATGTCAAATTATAGACTGCTATGGACATCCACCATTAAATTGATTGTTTGCTGATCAAACAAACCACAGACCCCAAAACCATTTCATAATGAGCCGCTTTGACTACTTGGAAGTGAAAGTGGTGTTTTTACTTGCTGCTAACACGTCCCATCAAATCCCATCCCGGACAAGAAGCACTGAACTGAAATAACCCTGATGTCAAAACACATCAACTAGAAAGAGGAGGGCGAAGGAGAGGTAACGGAGGAAGGGAGGAAAAGGCGGAGCGGATGAAATGAAAGAAAGGAGGAGAAAGAGAGAGAGAAGTAAGGAAGAGAAATGAGTGAAGGGAAGGGATGAAAAAAGGTAGAACAAAGTAAGGACTGTGTGTGAAGGACGACTGGGACAGTTTGTCCAGAGGATTGAAGAGTCTCAGATGACCCGGCAACAATGACACACCATAAAACACTATGACACTAGAGACACAGAGTAAAGGTCAAAGAAGGATAAACAAAACCAAAGAGAAATGATGGAGAGAGGCTCAGAGAGGGTGAAGCTGGGAGTGAGAGGGGTGATGAGAGAAGGAGATGATGAGAAGGAGGGTGTTGTGGCCTGTTCTTTGTACTTCTTATATACTGTGCCATGTTACAGGGCTCTTCTTCTCCACCCACACGTTAAACACTCTAAATCACAACTTTAGTGATGCTGATTCCATTACCTTCATTTTATTGACTTTCAAGAAACTTAACAAAAATCATCATAAAGTCTAACGTGTGGTCAAAGCCTGTACCGATGCCCCATTCTACACGAAGAAAAACAAAAGCCAAGACTCGGTCCCACCCATTCCTCTTATCAGGGCTGATCATCATCAGATTAATAACAATAGTTCCAAAAACTTCCCTAAAAAAAACCTTTAACAGGGAGAAAAAAGGAAGAAACCTATGGGAGAGCGACAGAGGAGGGATCCTTCTCCCAGGATGGACAGAGTCTGGAGTGCTCTACACCGCTGGTGAACAAGCGCCTTCTGCTCCATATCACCCAGAAGACACGACCCTGTGGCCATCTGGGCCCACCTTCATCCAGTCCTGAAGGTAGTGAGAGAACGACACCCTCAAGTCAGCATACTTCATTTTTTTAGCGACGGGCCTGCAACACAGTATCGACAAAAGGGAAGTTTCTTCTACCTCTCAACGGAACCCTACAATCAGTTGCTCAAGCCCTGTAGCTCCTCCACCACTACTCCCTCTTCTGATGACTGCAACCGCTTCATGGACTTCTTTAAAACAAAGGTCGAAAACATCAGGCACAACATCACCCCCAACCAACCTGACCCTCCCCTTGATCATGCCCCCCATGATGACATAGCCCTCGATCACTTTGCTGAAGTCACTCAAGCTGAGCTCTCTAGCATTGTTTTAAAAATGAACTCCTCCACCAGCTCTTTGGACCCCATCCCCACATCACTATTGAAAGTGTGTCTCACAGCCATTGTCCCCAGTACAACCTACATAATAAACAGGTCCCTGTCTACTGGTTAAGTAGCCCCCTCCCTCAAACTGGAAGCCATCAAACCTGTGCTTAAAAAGCACAATCTGGATCCTGAGGTCCTCTCCAACTACCGTCCCATCTCAAACCCTTTCATAGCAAAAGTCTTGGAAAAGGTTGTCACCGTCCAGCTACATGACCATCTCCACTCCCACCAGCTCTATGAAACCTTCCAGTCCAGTGTCAGACCTTCCCACAGCACTGAAACTGCTCTGGTGAGGGTGGTAACACAAATCTACCTGCAAACCACCCCTGACAAACACCGGGTTACCAAATGCCTGGATGACATCCAGCACTGGATGAGCAGCAACTCACTACAGCTAAATGGCAGCAAGTCAGAAGCCATTCTCATTGGAACCCCCCATCAGACAAAAAAGGCCGGTCTCACCAACATCACCATCAATGGCCACCCCATTCCTCTCTCCTCACTTGTCACAAACCTGGGCATCAAGCTGGACTCATCATTGTCCTTTGATGCGCACATCAAATCTGTCTGCCAAACATCATTCTACCACCTGAGAAACATCTCAAGGCTAAGACCCTCACTACTCAAACATGATGCAGAAAAGTTGGTGCACGCATTCATCAGTTCTCGCATTGACTATTGTAACTCTCTGCTCGCAGGTCTACCAGCCAAAACCATCAAGAGGTTACAATATGTACAAAACAGTGCCGTCCGGGTTCTCACCAGGACACGGAAATCACAACATATCACCCCAGTCCTTCCTTCCTGCTGCTGTCAGGTTGCACAATCAACTCTGCTCCCAGCAGACCACATGACACGTGCAATAAAATACACTGTGCAATTTATAGCTATAATAGTTTTTCTGTCTGTACATATAATATTTTCAGTTATTGTGGATTTTTTTTTACTGTTTTTTATTGCTTATTTATAATACTTTTTATTTCATTTATTTTATCTTGTTTTTCTTTTACTATGTCTCTTTTTTTGCACTATACTCTATGCTGCTGTAATCCTGTAAATTTCCCCGCTGCGGGACTAATAAAGGATTATCTTATTTTATCTTATCTTATCTTACTCCCTCCACTGGTTTCCAATAAAATAACGCATCATTTTCAAAGTACTTCTCCTAGTATTCAAGGCCATAAACTGTACCGGTCCAACCTACCTCCTGGACCTCCTCACCCCTCAATCCACATCCTTAGTCCACATTCTTAATCCACATCACTTAGGTCAGCAACTCCAACATCCTTGCAGTTCCCCGGACAAAGATGGCTACCATGGGAGATTGTGCCTTCTCTTTGCTGGGGCCACGCCTATGGAATAAGCTCCCGGAGAAGATCAGGGCCTTAGACTCCCTCGCCGCTTTTAAATCAAATCTTAAAACTCACCTGTTCCTCTCTGCCTTCCCCTAAGGTCTTGGTTTTGTGTTGTTTAGATTGAGTTTCTTGGGTAGTTTTTCAGTTTTAATATATATTCTTCGATTTTATTATGATTATATGAATTAATTTATTTTATTTTAGTGTTTTATTTTAGCGTTTTATTATTATATTTGATTATTGTGTTTTACCCTGTACAGCACCTTGAGATTTCATTGTATTTTAAAGTGTGCTATATAAATGAAATCCATTATTATTATTATTATTATTATTAAGTATGGCTCCAAAGAAATAATGTGGAATTTCTTTGAGGCTAGTCATGGGAAGGGGCTCCAGAAGGTGTGGGTGGGGCCCTCAAGAGGTCAGCAGACCGGATTGTGGCCCATGGAGGAGACATCCCTGATGCCCAGAGCTTGTATGACAAGCTGAAAAGCCTGGACACATCTGTCGAGCTGTTCTTCATCCCAGAGAGGGATATTGAATCAAAGACTGAGGTAGTCCGTTATCCAATGCACCCCATAGTCCTTCTGCCCCGGTTTCAGGTCCCTGTCCCCCCTGTCCCATCCAGATTACAGACTAGCTTTGTCAAATCTGATCCTTTCATGTGTTGTAGTGTAGTAAAGTGTATTAATGTTTGATTTCCCCCCCCTCCTCTGTCACAGTTCTTCCTCCATACCGTCAGTAGCTCCATACTCCCTGTCACTCTGTCTCACTCACCTAATTGGCTCACTCTGTTCACCTGCCTGTCACTCTCTCTCAGTTCACTCCGGCCACTCCCAGTTCCACTTCCAGCTCACAGCCCAGCCCCCTCTCTCTCACCACACTCTCCCTCACTCACCTAATCAGCCTCATGCAGTGCACCTGTCTGCTACACCCACCTCATCAGCACAATCCCTCTCACCTGCTCACTCTGGGTCGCGGGGGCAGCAAGCTAAGGAGGGTCCTCCAGACGTCCTTCTCCCCAGCAACACTTTCCAGCTCCTCCTGGGGAACCCTGAGGCGTTCCCAGGCCAGACGAGATATATAATCCCCCCAGCGTGTTCTGGGTCTACCCCGGGGCCTCTTACCAGTTGGACGTGCCTGGAAAACCCCTAAAGGGAGGCGTCCAGGGGGCATCCTGATCAGATGCCCGAACCACCTCAGCTGGCCCCTTTCGACGCGAAGGAGCAGCGGCTCTACTCCGAGCTCCCTCCAAATGTCTGAGCTCCTCACCCTATCTCTAAGGCTGAGCCCAGCCACCCTACGAAGGAAGCTCATTTTGGCCGCTTGTATCCGCAATCTCATTCTTTCGGTCACTACCCAAAGCTCATGACCATAGGTGAGGGTTGGAACGTAGATGGACTGGTAGATCGAGAGCTTTGCCTTACGGCTCAGCTCCTTCTTGTGAATAAGATCTCGAGATTCTTGAACTCCCTCGCTTGGGGCAGTGACTCACTCCCAACCCAGAGGGTGCAATCCACCGTTTTCCGGAAGAGAACCATGGCCTCAGACTTGGAGGTACTGACTCTCATCCCGACCGCTTCACACTCGGCTGTGAACCACCCCAATGCGTGCTGGAGGTCACGTTCTGAAGAAGCCAACAGAACCACCACATCTGCAAAAAGCAGGGATGAGATTCTGAGGTCCCCAAACCGGAAACTCTCCTCCCCCTGGCTGCACCTTGAAATCCTGTCCCTGAAAATCACAAACAGGATTGGTGACAAGGGGCAGCCCTGGTGGAGGCCAACACGCACTGGGAACAAGCTCGACTTTGTGCCGAGTATTCGGACACAGCTCTCACTTTGGTCATACAAGGACCGAATGGCTCTTAGTAACGAACCAGGTACCCCATATTCCCGCAGTACCCCCCACAGGACTCTCCGAGGGACACGGTCCAAGGCCTTCTCCAAGTCCACAAAACACATGTAGACAAACTCCCATGCCCCCTCCAACAGACCTGCAAGGGTGAAGAGCTGGTCCACTGCTCCTCCTGAATCCGAGGTTCGACAATTGGCCGGAGCATCCTTTCCAGCACCCTGGAGTAAACTTTCCCCCTTTTTGAAAATGGGAACCACCACCCGGTCTGCCACTCCACAGGCACTGTACCCGACTTCCACGCGACACTGAAGAGACGTGTCAGCCAAGACAGCCCAACAATGTCATCTCCAGTCGAATCTCATCCACTCCTGGCGCCTTGCCGCTGAAGAGCTTTTTAACTAACCTCAACGACCTCTGCCAGGCATATGGACGAGTCTTCCCCTGAGTCTTCAGACTCTGCCTCTTCCACAGAGGACGTGTTGGTCAGGTTCAGGAGTTCCTCAAAGTGTTCTTTCCACCGCTCGACAATATCCCCAGTCCGGGTCTGCAGTTCTCCCCCCCTGCTGAGCACAGCCTGAGACACGCCCTGCTTCCCCTTTCTGAGTCTCACGGTTTGCCAGAACTTCCTTGAGGCCATTCCAAAGTCCTTCTCCATGGCCTCCCCGAACTCCTCCCACACCCGGGTTTTTGCCTCAGCAACTGCTGCAGCTGCAGCCCTTCTGGCCAACCGGTACCTGCCTGCTGATTCAGGAGACCCCTGGGCCAACCAAGCCCGAAAGGCCTCCTTCTTCAGCTTGACAGCCTCCTTCACCACTGGTGTCCACCAGCGGGTTCTCAGATTGCCGCCACGACAGGCACCGATTGCCTTCTGACCACAACTTCTAGCAGCAGCTTCCACAATGGAGGATATGAACATGGCCCACTCGGATTCCATGTCCCCAGCCTCCCCCGGGACGCATGAGAAATTATTCCGGAGGTGGGAGTTGAAGACCTCTCGGACAGGGTCCTCAGCCAGACGTTCCTAGTTCACCCTCACCACACGTTTGGGTTTACCGGGTCTGTCCGGTAGCCTCCCCCGTTCTTGACTGGCCCAGCCAGAGCCCTGACCTAAACCCAATTGAGCATCTCTGGAGAGACCTGAAAATGGCTGTCCACCAACGTTCACCATCCAACCTGACAGAACTGGAGAGGATCTGCAAGGAAGAATGGCAGAGGATCCCCAAATCCAGGTGTGAGAAACTTGTTGCATCATTCCCAAGAAGACTCATGGCTGTACTAGCTCAAAAGGGTGCTTCTACTCAATACTGAGCAAAGGGTCTGAATACTTATGACTATGTGATATTTCAGTTTTTCTTTTTTAATAAATTTGCAAAAATTTCTACATTTCTGTTTTTTTCTGTCAAGATGGGTTGCTGAGTGTACATTAATGCGAAAAAAAAATAACTTTTTCGATTTTAGCAAATGGCTGCAATGAAACAAAGGGTGAAAAATTTAAAGGGGTCTGAATACTTTCCGTACCCACTGTATGCTCCGGAAAGTCTGGAATGTAAAACGGGAAAGGGAATCAGCTTTTATGTTACCTGCACGTGACGTGCTGATAATAATGTGATGGCTGACCACGTGATGTTTCTCATAAAAGGCATTATGTCTTTGGAAGTGGAGCGCCCACTGTTGACAATAACGATGACAACTTAATTATTGCACAGACGGAGATCAAACTGTGAAAAGAGAGAGGCCAGTGACTGGCAAACCACTGGCCTTGATAGAAACCCCCAAAAAACACAGTGATCGAGGAGAAGAGACCAGAAACGCAGGTCACAGCGGCATCCGTCAACAAGATAGATGAGATAGCATAATGGACACAGAAGACACCATGTCCAGCTAGTGTGAGACGAAAGAGCGCCCCTGAGAGATGACTTGCCTGCCGAATTTGAGATGGCCAAGGAGGGAGTAAAGCTTTGTTTATACTCGCATTTGCGCCGCAGTGTGAGTTCCAAGCATTAACGGAGCCATTTAAACTCGATGCCTTGTTATTCTCACCAAAACTCCAGAGCGCAAACAAACAAAGAGAACAAAGAGAGAACGGGTGTAACCCATACAATGCCCATAGACTGTAGGTGTAACCGGCAAAAGCCATAAACCAACCTCCACAATGCTGAGGAGTGATTTTAGTTATCTGTAAGCTCATATCTTATATTAATGGACCAATTTTTTTACAAAATCACCTTTGGTCGGTGGTTCGAACCCCTCTACAGGCAACATGCCGAGGTGTCCTTGAGCGAGACACCTAACCCCAAAATTGCTCCCCGGGCGCTTCATTGCAGCCCACTGCTCCTCCGGGATGGGTCAAATGCAGAGAACCGAATTTCCCCATTGTGGGACTAATAAAGGCTTAATTATTATTATTATTATTATTATTATTATTATTATTATTATTATTATTATTATTATTATTAATTATTATTGATTTTGTATAAAATCACCAGGTCAAATTGTAAATGCATTGTAAAGAAACAAAGGTGTGCTATCCTGTAAACTATTTGATTTCTAAAGCATTTAAAAGTGAATTGGCTTTCTTTCTATAATACCCAGACATGTTTAAAGTGTTTTAACAGTGAAGTATTTGTCACAGTCAAGTGATCTAGCATGCGACAACTGCGGGCCTACACGCAGCAGGTGCCGGCCGTGATTACGTCATCTTCTGCCGCGGGCGCCTCGCGCTGGCTTCGCTATGCGAGTGTAAACTAAGCTTAACTGCTGCTTAGTTAAGTATTTTTCCCCACGCAACAAGATTCCTAATTTCGCGGATGTGCTCCAACTTCATGGCTGGAAGGTACGCTTTCATATGAACTGAATGGAGAGTGATGCCCAGGAACTCTAGACGTGCGTCACGACACATGGATTTCTCCTCTGTCCAATAAAAGCAGAGGCAGCAGAAACAAAGTTCTAGTTTTAGCGGCTCAGAGCCTGAAACTGTCATGTGTGCCTGATTTAGCAAGATGGCTGGTTGCTGCATGGAGTCCTGGTTGGCGGCATGGATAACTGATGATGTAGTAGCAGCTGTAGCGTTTCCAGGTACTGAAGGCGAGCATCAATGGTGTGGATGGAGCTAACCCGTGACTGCAGGGTGGAGATGACGGAGTTGTCTGCCAGGAGTTGCCGGTGGAGAAAGAGTATGGGATGCTACTTATTTCGTCTTCACTTGCGGAGCTTTGGATGAGCCTGATTTTCTCGTCCTTTACGCATGGGCGGGGGGCCGGGGAGGATAGACTGGATTGCGGATAACTGTTAGACTTACTGCTCACGGAGCTGGGAGAGAGGAAAGATGGGTGCTGGGAAACCACTACGATCTTCTAGCTGAGGAAGAGGCTTCCTGCTTGTCTGAGGGGGAGTCGCTGCACAGCGCTGCCGACTGCTCCTGCGCCGGCAGGCTGAATGCCAGCTCCGGCTGAACATTGATATTAAGTCCTGACTTGGATCCGACATCGTCTCAGTTACCAACAACGAGATGTAGAAAAGGGTAAGGAAAATGCATCCATTCATATCTGATGCTGAAATGCTGGTGCTGAAATGACAAATATCAGCATCAGAGAGGAGAACATTTTTAAAGTTTGAGAGCAACAATGTTGTGACGAAGGAAGACCCCTGTAGCAGAGTTTCTGAGAAGCAGTCGAGCAGGAACTGCACTACGCCACCCTGCTCGCGGAAGAGGACGGCAGTCACCTGCACTAATACGACCGGCATTAGTTGGTGAAAAGGTTTTCAGAAGTGGCGGCGCAAAGGGACTGCCGTGTCCGTAATTTATTTACTGGTTGTTTGCACGCACACAAGACTGTGTGCGTGCAAACAACCAGTAAATAAACATAAACCACTATGTTAGTTGTATTGTGTCATAATATTTACATTGTTTAGTTTGAACAGCAGTTGAGTCTGATGTATATTTTGGCCGCTCGTTCGCGGTTGTTTGCTTAGGGACTACTTGCTAAGTAGTTTCGCTGCCTGCACGCTGTGTATGTTTGAAAGTGAAACTAACTCTGTTTAATAATGGCTGTGTCGCATTCAAGCCTTAAGTGCCCTAATCAGCAAATTATTGTTTGACTATAGTCAATAAATTCCTTAAAGAAATATCTACCCTGGAGTGCATTCTTACCAATGCCCCCTGGTGGTCACAACTTTTAGAGAACTAGTAACAAACTATACAGTCCTTTTAGTCATTTTAACAGATGTGATTGGCTTAAGGAAACCATGGCAGACACTGGTTGGTTAACTTTAAGTGAAACCCACAATCAGCTGATAGAGTAGTCATGGGGAGAGAGTGACTAAGATAATGAATGACAAGGAGTGTAAAGATAGTCTCCCTGACTGAACTTCCGCTAAGCTTAATTTTGTTGTGCAACCCTGTGTTGCATAATGGCAATACATTATCCTTGAATCCTTAAATAAGTAAGTTAATAGTAATTTAATGTCCAGCCTGCAGTTGTTGAGATGTCTTGGGCCACACAGATTACCAAAACTAAAAAAAGTCCTGTTTGACCTTTGAATCAAACCAAGTTACAGAATTGTGCCCCATGCTCCAGCAAAGAGCTGATTGACATTGCTTTATCCCACCAACAGGAACCTCAAACTCTTCAAAATCACACACAATGCTGCTATCATTGCTCCCTACTGCTAACCTCTGGCCTTCATTGACACTGCCATCACTTGCAAAGCCCCCACCATAGCACGTGACCCCGGCAATCCCCTGTACTCATACTTCACTCTACTCTCCCATTTGATACATTTGATACAGATCTCTGTTCTGTAAACGGTACAAAGAGCTTTGTGGCCTCTGCATTCACTGTTTTTTTCATGATCAATTCTCCTTAATTGTTCTTATGTGTGTACAGGCTGTGGGCACAAATTTCCTCTAACGGAGGACAATAAATTCTATCAATCTTAAAGATAATGAAAGAGAAGTGAGTCACTCTGCCGTGCTTAAGACAGAGCGTCAGACACCTGACTCACTTTGACTGTCACTCCAGTCTATTGTTTGACATCATTGTAGTCATTTTACTTGTCTCTCTTTCTCTTTCCTCCTCTGCAAGTCCTTTTTCTTCCTCTCGTCATTTTTCTCCCTATCTGTTGTCAGTCAGTCTTTCTATTCCAATCTGTGAAACTGAAAGCATTTGACAGAAGCTGGCATGACATCATTCCCCTTTTTCCTTGTGTTTGTCTCTCTTTTCACTGTCAGGCTCTTTCAATCTATTCTGTATTTATGGTTTCTCCCTTTGTCCCTTATTCTCCACTTTGTCTGTAATCTCTTGAAGTGATAATCATTCATAACAGAGTCATCTATTACCAGTACCATGGATTTGAATGCTCTTGCTCAGTCAGGAACTTAACTTTTCACTTCTTGATATGCTTGAACTCATTGAAAGGCTTATTTTGGTCATTTCTAGAAGAGGTGTGTCTAGGTGAGCCTGCCACCTCAAACACTTAGTAATGATTGGCTCATAGCCATGCTAGAAGTGAGACCATTAATTTAGCATAAACAATCTCAATACTGAGAGCACAGGAACAAACAACACGTTCTCGTCCCAGTCTGTCACATACTAACACTTGATCAGGACCTTTGGCGTCACTTTCTAACGCACTGGAAGCTGAATTCTACTTCACAATAATTCACTACATGTTTAGAGTCGGGCAGGCAAACTCATTAAATATGCAATAATTAAGATCAGTGTATAGCAGCTGTGGCTCAGGTAGAGCAGGTTGTCCACTAATTGGAAGATCAAGCTTCCTGACTCTGCCACTCTGCATGGTGTCCTTGGGCCGGATACTGAACCCCAAATTGCTCATGAAGGCTGAACCATCAGTGTGTGAGTGAAAGAGAAAAAGTTTAGTTCCTGATGAGCATTTGGCACCTTGCATCAGTGTATGGATGTGTGTGAATGGGTGAATGTACACATGTGAAATGGGAAACTTTTCTCCAATGAACCAGACTCCACTGACAAGGGTCAACCAGTAGATTAGAGATTATAAGGATATGATCCTCAGAAACAATCGTGACTGATTATTTTCACAACAATACCTAAAAAGTTTACATTGGCTTAGTATAACTTGACTACTGTACATTGTACACTGTTCTTTATTCTTTGAGCAAAACAGCCATTAAACTTTAAGAAATTAAAACTTGTAAAACAAGCAGAAGGTATCACATTAAAATTATGATTTAGGTAGGTGTGTTAAAGTCAGTAAAGAGCAGGCAACTGACCAAAACAAAACGAAGTGGAGGGCAGCCAGAGAATTCATAGAAGATTCCCTTTAACTTTGAATTCAGATGGTCGATTTCAACGTCAGAACTATGATCTATACCATGGTTAAGCCCTTGGTTAAGCCCTTGTTTGTTACAATATCAGGAGCTGCAGCTCAATCAGCTCTTTCAAAATCCAACCTAACAATTCTTGTAAAGTATGTTTATTTAAAATTCTCCTTAGGGCCCTAGAAAATTTGGCACCTTCCCCGGCCTCTGTCTTTTTCTGTGTCTGTCTCTCTCATCTCTTGCTTTCTCATTTATCAGAAACCATTTCCTCTCTCCAGCCATGCTGTCAGAATGATGTGCAGCAGTTATACTGTGGGAAGTGGTTATCAATCTGTCTGCAAGTCTCTGAATAATATGAGAATGAATGCTCTCAGTTAAATAGTTGCTATTAAGTTCTCGCTTCAGCAGGTTCGGACCGAAGTCATCACCAGAAATACTTTCAGAAACAAAGCCTGGTGGCCCGTAAATAAAAAAAAGTCAGTGAGCTTCATGGTCTCAGACAGACAATTTAAAAAGACTTCCTCATTTCATCTTTCCTTGTGTTTCTAAAAAATCCCCTTATCAGAGAGGTACATTACAAGATGTTCCATAGGGAGCGTAATTTTGAAAAATGTCACATATCCATTTAGGGCAGCAACAATTCATCATTCAGTGTCTCTGAAATTTGCAAAGGCTTGTGGTAAAGTGTTATCATTGTCTCAGACTCTTGACTTAAATCACTTGCAGTCCTAGAAAATGGACCATGTGTTTCAATTTTGCTATCAATCATTTTGTTTTTTCAGAAGGCAAAGATTTCATCCGGGAAAAGTGATGGTGATTGATGTGACTGTGAGGACTTAATTGAACCTGTACTATGAAGCAGGACTTGAGATAAGTGGGGTAACTTAAGGGTTAAGCCGGGTCTTCAGTTCTGGGATGGTGGGTCACTTCTTCCTGGAGGACATCGCCATGGATACTTATGGTGTGCAGCATGTGTGTGCAGGTGTGCAGTGTGTGTGCAGGTGTGCAAGCACATCTCTGTTGTTCTCTGTGAGCTGCACAAAACATGTCAAGTCCATTCAAGTCCTGAATTCAAAATCTTACATTAGTAAAAGTACAAAAGTACATCAACATATACATACAGCACCAAAAGTTAAAGTAGAGAGCAGAACAATTATCCAGAACTTTAAAGTGCATAAAGGATGTTATAGAACAATTAGCATTGATTTGTTGGGATAACCAAAGTGCCATATTTTGGGTAAACCCTGTCATGGTTCACCAGCATAACAGCCAGTTACAGGCTTGGTTTAACCTGACTGGATAAATAACATTGATCATGACACAGTTATTGTGCTGTGCTCATAATTAACATACACACTGTGTATTACCATCTTCAGGTTCCTGAGCTTTAGTATTTATGATTTTATATTAATATTATAAATATTATAATAATATAAACACTCTGACCTGTAACTAAAGCTGTGAAAGTATGTGTGGCCTAGCGCTTTTAACAAGCGGTAGGCTACTTTAAATAAAAATAGTATTAATAATGATGATAAGCTGAATTTATGGAAGCTTTTCCTCTGATATAATGAAATGAGCTTGTAAGAGACTTTTAATTCAAATCACAAAGTGTCATGTTGATTGTCATTCCAAACAAGACTAGGACTGATCAATAAATCACTTTAATCATATTGTCATGTAATCAGTCCTCCATACATGGACGGAGTAGTTGCTTTGAGCGTCTATATTGCAGATTGATTTGCATTGGAGTTTAACTTGAAAGCCGAGGTGTCTCACAGATACTAAAGGATGCCTTGTGCATCGTATCAGATCTGGGAATGACACTGGACTTTGTTCCAATGAGAAGTTGTGTCCTGCTCTGGTGCTTGCACGTGTTTTTGTTGATCCAGAAAGTGGAGTTTGTTTCCTTAAAGGCAAATCAGCATGGCATCAACCATACAGGCACGACCAAACATGCGGTAACATCCTTTGCATGGAGAGCCTCCAGTGCTGTCTTTGCTCTTCTGTTAATGTAGAAACACTCTCCAGTTCTGATATGAACTGATGCCATTGCTGCATCTAAACGAACCACTTTTAAGAGCAATCATAACTGTTCTGAACAAACTCTGTGTCATCACACACAACAAAGTCACAGCGTAGCTGCCAGTAGCTCCACACAGGAAGCTGACTGGCTGGCTGGACTTAAACTTGAAGCCTGACAAGATGGATATTGGTGTGATCTCTGATCTCACGATTCTTGCGTGACCCAGTGGGAACCTGGCTGCAGTGCTCAGTAAGCATTGTCCTTACATCATCTTAATTTCCTTTTGCACCAGGAAGCCCCTCCATTGGACATTACCCACAAATCCATGCATTGCTTTCATGGCCAACACAGCTGCTTTCCCCACCCCATTGTTCATTTGTGATAGTTCAATTGTCAATGACTTACATTTGTTAATGTATAATTTGCTTGGGCTCCCTGCTTTTACTATTTCCTGAGCCAGTTTTTGACTCAACTTATCAGCCAATGTTCTTATCCACATGGCAAACTATGCCAAAACTGCATTTGGTTGCGCAACCGTGTGTTGTACAGGGAGAATAAATTAACCTTGAACCTTGAAATTACATTCCTGAACTCCTCAGAGAAAAATGATACTCTCACCCCTGCAACTCTTATTTTGTTAGAGTACTTTCAGTACTGTACAAATATGGTTAGGACTGGACTGATTTACTTTATGAGACTGCTGTAATAGTATATCTAACTCACTTAGAGCAAATTATTGTTCAGTCAAATAATTTAAGGAGCAAATCACAGCTGCAGCAAAAATAAGTTTACAGTGGGAATTTACACTGTTTGTATTTGATATCTTCATACGTATTTCTAGTTTTTGATGTGCAGTTCAATTGAGAATGTTTTTTAAAAGGTCAAAAACAGATATGTGAAATGATTTTGAGGAATCACTTTAAATGTTTGAGCGATTCAGTTGAAGATTTCAGACTGATCACTCTGATGTGGTGATGCCAGTTATTGTCCAATGTCAGTCCAGAAGCTTTTCTTCCCAGTTAGTGCTTCCCTGAGTACAGTCAGGCACTGCCACCAGGTGGTACAGCTCTGTAGTATCACACACCGGATCCTTCTGTACTCACCCGCCCACACGCCAGCGAGACACACACACACACACACACACACACACACACACACACACACACACACACACACACACACACACACACACACACACACACACACACACACACACACACACACACACACACACACACACACACACACACACACACACACACACACACACACACACACACACACACACACACACACACACACACACACAGGGTCATGACTCACATCATTATCCTATTCTACTGATTCCCAACACTCAAAAAGGACTCAAAAACCATGAATGTCATATAATCATGTTTAGATTACTCTCTTCAATGCTTTTTGATTTAACAGAACCTCCATTATAAGTATTATGAGTAGGAGTATATGTACACGATACAACGGCTGACTTTATATGATGTTTAGGGGGCGTTACACGCCTCCTAGTTATGATCACATGGGACTCATCATTCAGTACACCTAGTACAAGATAATTTGGATGGTTAACAACGATTGGTGAAACTGGAGTGGACTTCTCTTACCTTTTCTCTGAACAGAAAATTAAGATAAAATATGAAAGAAACTTCAAAGAATATTGCCGCATGAGACCCACTGTGTTAACCCTTCTTCCATTTCCACATTGTCTTTTTATATTTCTTTAACCGTTGCAGGAGGAATATTTGAGCTTTTTATATTTGACAGAATTCCAAATATTTGTGCAAGAGCTATTAAAACACTGCAGCTCCTCTAGAGTGAGGCGCTGTGTCGTTCATGGGCACTGAAAATGTGTGTGAGATAACAAAGGAGGACCAGTGAATTGGATTAAAGGATTATTTATTTGTTTCCATTGTCAGAAATGGCACAGTAGACAATGATGTCCTATTTCAACTAGTTGGTACACCAGTGTGTATTTATTTGTCTTTGTAATCAAGCCATCATGAGCTGACACTATAAAACTTTAAAAAAAACTACTTAAAGTTACTGTGAGGAACTTTTAACTGGACATGAAAAAGCTTCAGTTTAATCCTGATACTCTATATGAGCTACATAACTAAACCAGGCCATCAGAGAGAATAGTGAATATTTCCAAATAGTTATTCTTAAAGGAACAGTGTGTAGGATTTAGGGGGATTTATTGGCAGAAAAGGTATACAACATTCACAACTATGTTTTCTCAGGAGGTAGAGTGCGTTGCTGAGCATTAGTTTAGATCCTGATGAGCAGGTTTCACCTTGTATGGCAGCATCTGAATGTTACAGTGGGTACGGAAAGTATTCAGACCCCTTTAAATTTTTCACCCTTTGTTTCATTGCAGCCATTTGCTAAAATCGAAAAAGTTCATTTTTTTTCTCATTAATGTACACTCAGCAACCCATCTTGACAGAAAAAAACAGAAATGTAGAACTTTTTGCAAATTTATAAAAAAAAAAAAACTGAAATATCACATGGTCATAAGTATTCAGACCCTTTGCTCAGTATTGAGTAGAAGCACCCTTTTGAGCTAGTACAGCCATGAGTCTTCTTGGGAATGATGCAACAAGTTTCTCACACCTGGATTTGGGGATCCTCTGCCATTCTTCCTTGCAGATCCTCTCCAGTTCTGTCAGGTTGGATGGTGAACGTTGGTGGACAGCCATTTTCAGGTCTCTCCAGAGATGCTCAATTGGGTTTAGGTCAGGGCTCTGGCTGGGCCAGTCAAGAATGGTCACAGACTTGTTCCGAAGCCACTCCTTTGTTATTTTAGCTGTGTGCTTCGGGTCATTGTCTTGTTGGAAGGTGAACCTTCGGCCCAGTCTGAGGTCCTGAGCACTCTGGAGGAGGTTTTCTTCCAGGATATCTCTGTACTTGGCCGCATTCATCTTTCCTTCAATTGCAACCAGTCGTCCTGTCCCTGCAGCTGAAAAACACCCCCATAGCATGATGCTGCCACCACCATGTTTCACTGTTGGGATTGTATTGGGCAGGTGATGAGCAGTGCCTGGTTTTCTCCACACATACCGCTTAGAATTAACGCCAAAAAGTTCAATCTTGGTCTCATCAGACCAGAGAATCTTATTTCTCATAGTTTGGGAGTCCTCCATGTGTTTTTTGGCAAACTCTATGCGGGCTTTCATATGTCTTGCACTGAGGAGAGGCTTCCGTCGGGCCACTCTGCCATAAAGCCCCGACTGGTGGAGGGCTGCAGTGATAGTTGACTTTGTGGAACTTTCTCCCATCTCCCTACTGCATCTCTGGAGCTCAGCCACAGTGATCTTTGGGTTCTTCTTTACCTCTCTCACCAAGGCTCTTCTCCCACGATTGCTCAGTTTGGCTGGACGGCCAGGTCTAGGAAGAGTTCTGGTCATCCCATACTTCTTCCATTTAAGGATTATGGAGGCCACTGTGCTCTTAGGAACCTTGAGTGCTGCAGAAATTATTTTGTAACCTTGGCCAGATCTGTGCCTTGCCACAATTCTGTCTCTGAGCTCCTTGGGCAGTTCCTTCGACCTCATGATTCTCATTTGTTCTGACATGCACTGTGAGCTGTAAGGTCTTATATAGACAGGTGTGTGCCTTTCCTAATCAAGTCCAATCAGTTTAATTAAACACAGCTGGACTCCAATGAAGGAGTAGAACCATCTCAAGGAGGATCAGAAGAAATGGACAGCATGTGAGTTAAATATGAGTGTCACAGCAAAGGGTCTGAATACTTATGACCATGTGATATTTCAGTTTTTCTTTTTTAATAAATTTGCAAAAAGTTCTACATTTCAGTTTTTTTCTGTCAAGATGGGTTGCTGAGTGTACATTAATGCGAAAAAAAATGAACTTTTTCGATTTTAGCAAATGGCTGCAATGAAACAAAGAGTGAAAAATTTAAAGGGGTCTGAATACTTTCCGTACCCACTGTATATTGACACCACGCTGATGTACTGCTGGAGCGAAGGGAGGCATTGGCGAACCAGAACCAGGACAGCGTGGGTCAGACTGTCAGGCCCTGCAGCAGTAAGATGAGAGATTTCCTGCTCAGAAACCACTTTTATCCACAGGGTCCACCAAAGCAGCAATCCAATGATCTTCGTACTAGCTTTACAAATTGATTTCTTTACATTTGAAAGTTAGTAGACACAATTAAGCTATGGCCTTCAACTGAAGAAGGTGAAGTCAGCACAGCTGTGTACTGTGGAATGGGCCAGTAGTACAATACCAGTACAATAGTGCAGTCACATCCATCTGCTCTATATCTGCATGCACTGCACTACTAATAATGTATTTTTTAAATAAAAAGGTTTGAGTGATACTAACTTACACTAACACTCATGGGTATTTAAAGCACAAAGATTCTGGAGAAGAACCAAAGTCAGTAATGTGCCGGTGTCAACTGAATGATGCACGCATGTTAAACAGTTAACTTACTGTAATTTACTTTTTTTCTTTTAGATTAGTTATTGCTGTTAGCTTTTATTCTTGTAATATTTGTGCATCTGTTTTCTCAACATTTATACTGTCCTGTTTAAACAGGATGTCAAAGCTCAAGAGATCATTGAGTTTTAATTCAGCTTCTCTTTCTCTCACTAAAACCTTCGGTTCCAATTTGATCTCATCCTGTAAGGTTGAACAAATCAATCAATGGGTTTTGAAATGCAGGGTCAAAATGTGGCTCATATGTAAGAGAGGCAGGTTGCAGATTCCCCAGTCTTCACTGAGCACCTTTATGGAAGAGCGACAATGAATCAGTGGAGAAGCCTCTGAACCAGCATTTAGATGAGACATGTTCTGCATTGAGATCCTGGTTAGAAGTGCCTAAAACGTTTACATATTTCTATCTTCAATCTTTATTTGATCATGTGACGAAACAGTACGACGGTCTGTTTGTATATGTGTGTGTGTGTGTGTGTGTGTGTGTGTGTGTGTGTGTGTGTGTGTGTGTGTGTGTGTGTGTGTGTGTGCTTGATAAACTAGTAACTAGCGACCCATCATAGCAGCGTTCAGTGGGGTCAACTGAACCCTGGTCTCTGTAGCCTGAATAGAAAAAACATCAGTGATGTTGTGTTACAGAAGGTTAAAGACTGTAACTGAGTCCTTATCCAGCCACTGATTCTTTGTCATATGACAGATGTGAAGTGATTTTGTCAGACTCTACTGAGACAGTTGGACATATGCATCAACAGTATGGAAAAGTGCTTCTTCATGTTTGAAGGGCAGAAGCAACCTGTGATGGAGATGGAGACATGTGTTTGCATCACATATTCATATCATAGATTCAGCTTCACCTACAGTCATGCCTCTGAGGTGAAGGCATCAGAACAGCTATAGGAATCTCACAGTAGTAGAATCAGTGGACACACGTCACTGATTAGAGTCATGGAGGATCTCCTCCGTGGGATGATGCTCTGGTCACGTAGCATCCTGCATGTGAGAATCCTCACGTACGCCCAGAGCTTCTGAAAGGAGGGTTGTGGGGCCTCAGCTCTGTCTCACAGGCAACAACTTCCTCTGTAACTTAGAATGCAAATGAAAACACACAGGCAGAAGTCAAGACAACAGCATGCAGTCTGTTCATTTAAAGTGTTTAATTCCAGCAGGTGAAATAAATCATAGCATGACAGAACAGTTTCTCAGACCTCTCTGAAGCTTTTGAATATCAAAGAAAACATAAGAAGGTCCTGTAAAATCCCAGGCAAGCCATTTGACATGTTGGGTATCCGGGTTTGAAACTACCGTTTTTTGATTGGGACAAGTGAGTGATGAGTGGAATGTTTTTGGTAAGGTGTAGTGACAGCCCTCTGCTCTTCTGTACCAGAGTTAGGACCAGATCTCTTGAGCTTGACCAGACGTGGTCTTTGGGTGATGTAACAGTGCACAACGTCTGATCATTTAATGTTGTTGTTTTTTTACAGTGAATACAGACAAAAACCTACAATTCATTATGTACCAAGCTGAGCTGGTCTTTAATCATAATGTCTGTGATGGTCCCTGTTGTTATTAATGGGGTCATCTGAAACATGGATTTGGTTTGACCACGTGGCTCAGTGTCCTCGTTGTGGGTCACTGGGCACAGCAGATCTCAATCTGAAGACCTGGTTAAGTTTGATGAAGACCTCTCCAACATTTGTGACTCAAGAAGACGTCTGTGGAGCTGTGGAGCAGGATGTGTGAGCAACATGTGGACTGATTGCCTGTAAGACAACAATGAGGGTTAACAAACGCCCAGTAAATCAGCATCACAGTAATCGTTGCGTCATTCTTTTGCAAGCTGAGCTCTGATTGGACGATCCCCGCTGAGGTCTCGCCCCTGTGCTGTCTCCATCTGTGCCCTCTAACTACATCAGCTTCCTGCATCCACCCGCTGGTTACTTCTACTGTACGACCAACAATCCGGTGAGTTTTATTTTCTCCATCCATTTCTCTATCATTTCAAACATTCACTAAGAAGATGACAGCTTTGTTCATTTTCTCTTCATAGAGTTTATTAGTCCAGCTCGGCACGCCTTTAATTTGATTAATAACCCAACGTTACGTCATTACGAGCTCTTTTGCTGTTTTTATATGTGTCGCCACGAAAGGGTAAAACTAAATACCAATAAAGTTGTTTTTCCTGGAGTTTTCTGGAAGCCATTTGTATTTGGGAACTCCCAGTAAAAGTCCTTCAGCTGGCTTGGCAAGGACGCGGAAGTGGCGTCACGAGAAGCTGCTACATTTTTATCAACGTTACTACTCTATTAATACTTTACTACCACGTTACTTTACTATATAACACAAGCAGACAAACATTGGTAACAATTGTTAAAAACCAAGCAGTCCTCTGTAGTAAACTGTAGAGTCAGTGTTAATGTGACACTTCACGGTGTTCATTAGAGGAAAGTAATTATCCACATCCAAAGAACAAAGCATCCTCCTCAGATACTTAAACCAAGTAGAAGTGGTAATTCAACAAAATACTCAATTAAAAGTCAAAGTCCATAACAATGCTATTTTTAGGGGAGAAAAATTAAGAAATATTCTATGTAAATTAATAAATAATGGGGCGGCTGTGGCACTATTTTTCTCACTAGAATCAAACTCTACCGGCAACATGGAGTGTGGAACCCTAACTTAGTAAATGCAGCCCACTGCTCCTCCGGGATGGGTTAAATGCAGAGAAAAACATTTGGGAGAAATATTAATTTTAAATTAATAAAAGAAATTTTTCTCACTAGAAATGGAAAGTAAATCGCTTGTAGATCTTACAGAGAAAACTTTGAGAAATACGTTTTGAAAGAAAGAAAGAAAGAAAGAAAGGAAACATCCTGGGCCTCTGTGAACACTTCCTCCTCAGATGTGGAGAAAACAGTGAAGACATATTGTGGTTGGATTTTGTAAGACTAGCACAATGTCCTTCTGTTTCCGTTAGACTGACATAGAAGTTATCAGAAATAAGAAATAATAATGTCTCTCTTCTGTCCTGGTCTCCATTCCAGACATCATGACTCACGCGTATCCCTTCCTGAGCACTGAGCAGAAGAAGGAGCTCAGTGATATCGCTCAGAGGATCGTAGCTGCTGGAAAAGGCATCCTGGCAGCTGATGAATCCACAGGTACGACCGCAGCGGAGCACGAGGCAGTAATGAATGGACCAGTATGACCCACCACAGTCCAGCTCAGTGACACAGTAATCCCATTAAAAAAAAAAAACGTTTGCATGTCTCTCTGCTGGTTTGATACTCACAACTGAAGACAGTAGGATGTTTTTAAAATCACTAACTGCTAAAAATACATAAGTACCTACAAAGTATTTTGTCCTCTATTTCTGTACACACTAACATACACCTAAGAGAACCTGACTGACATCAGCAGGGACAATATCATTGGCTGAGTTTAACTCATCTCTGATGTGTCACATTAATCATAGAAATCAATATTGGCATTACATAAATAATTAATTACAACAATGACATTACATATCTTTAAACACTTCTCTAGTGGCTGTGTGTTGGCAAGAATCTGGCATCTACGATATACGATATCAATGTATTGTGATATATTGTGATTTTTAAAGTCTAATTTTAAGAAAGCTGTCATAGTATAAAGAACACACCACCATATGCATAAAATCTGAGTAAAAGAAAGGGAACTTCTTCATCCAATCAGAACAGTGAGATCTGCATTCACATTTATCGATTATCATTCAACATCTTAGCGCTACCTTAGCCCCCTCTGTTACCTGGTGACTTCTCCAGTCCTACCCATGTGTCAGTATGTTGGGGCAACAAACATGCAGTTTACACCCAAAATAACGTAAATGCCAGAAAAAGTTAACTCTGTTTGACTCTGAACTGAGTGTCAGTTTTAAGATGCATGCTTCTAACAGCGAAGTGATCGATATGATCAATATCGCACATTTTTCAGGAAATGTCTGTGGAGTTGTGTCATGTTTGATTGACATTTACTATCCAGCTACAGAACACAAATGATGGCAATGAGATTTAAAGACACATGGCAGTCACTACTGGATGAACATTTTTAGAAATAGGTGATATAGTAACAGAAAAAAATATATTTATCAGAGCTGCCTCGTTTGATCCGAGTTCACAGCTTCACCAGTGATTGACAGCTGCGTCAGAGACTCCTCGGCTCTGATTGGTTGTTTTTCTTCTGGTGGAATCTTTCTAATGTCATCAGGAGCTCTGAGAGGAGGCAGAAGAACCTGATTGTTTCACAGATAATCTGTCTCCTGGACTACTGTCAGTATAAAGTGACAGTTTGAGCAAATATGACAAAAGGTTATATTGTGAAATTATTAAATATAGCCTCCCTGACTGGTAAATGGCCATGTGTTTTAATCTACTCCACCCACCTCCTCCCTGTCTGCTTGCACCTCCAGGCAGCATGGCCAAGCGCTTCCAGGGCATAAACGCTGAGAACACGGAGGAGAACAGGAGGCTTTACCGCCAGCTCCTCTTCACCGCCGACGATCGGGTCAACCCCTGCATCGGCGGCGTCATCTTCTTCCACGAGACGCTCTATCAGAAGACCGACGGTGGCAAGCTCTTCCCCCAGCTGGTCAAAGAGAAGGGCATGGTGGTGGGCATCAAGGTGGACAAGGGTGTGGTTCCCCTCGCAGGCACCAGCGGAGAGACCACCACTCAAGGTAAAGAGAAATGGAACATGTGCACCCTAAACCAACAGTACTAATGTGCTTCAGCATGTGAAGATTACCATCACCAAGACACAGAAACACTTTCAACATGAACTCATATTTTATATAATCATGAGCATGAACTCATGTATGACACACACAGAAAGGCTGATACTACTTAGTGCTTAGATTCTGCAAAATAGCTCAACATCAGAACATTTGCTTTCTTTTTGAAAATGAACTGAAGAGAGAAGATTTGTATTAATCACAAGTCTGAGTTTATCTTTTTGTGTGTTTATTTTATTGGATTTTCAATAGATTTAGCCAAAAAACATACAAACAAAACATTAATTATTTTGTGAAAGCAAGATGCAAAGAGTTGATATTAATACAACACAAGAAAATGAACAACAAAACCACAAAATGATCAATGTTATCAATAAATGGTTAAATTACCACATATGATATACATAATATATGCCAAACAAGCGCAGACACATGACTAATAATTACAACAATACAGCTACATTTAGGCACACAACCATCTGTAAAATGAAAAGTTCAGTCCATTGATCGGGTTACCTGACCAACACCTCCTTTTAATCTCCCTGAGTCACATGGGACTGCTTTCTGTAAAGTGTACAGGAACACAAATGTAAAACAGACAGTGTGTTTAGGTGTACCGTTTATACCAATGTCTTGGAAAGAAAGAAATGTATATTTTTTTGAAATATTCCTTAAAATAAAGCTTTTGACTGCAGGACAGACACATCTTGATATTTGACCTTTGATTGATGCATGAACTTCACTACCACTAAAAGCCCATTTGCCTGGAGCCACATTAGCAGAAAATCCTAATGAACAGTAGGAGTTTGGAAGAACTCATGCATGTTTGATTTTTAATGTAATAAATACAAAGTGCTCAGCAGTCACATACTCTGGAGAGAACCTGCTGCTGTGTGGTGATGGAGCTGAGCTGCACCCGTGTGTCATCTCTCTGAGTGTATCTTCTCTCATGGTGTGTGTCTCCGTCAGGTCTGGACGGGCTCTACGATCGCTGTGCTCAGTACAAGAAGGACGGTGCTGACTTTGCCAAGTGGCGATGTGTGTTGAAGATTACCTCCACCACCCCGTCCCAGCTGGCCATCATGGAGAACGCCAACGTGCTGGCCCGCTACGCCAGCATCTGCCAGATGGTGAGAGACTTAAACAGGACACACATTAACATTCAGACGTATGGTTCCGTTAGAGAACATGGTTTTCTCAGTTCAGTGATGCAACACAAGCAGCCGTTACACAACTCAGTACACAGTTGGCCCATCAGGCTCCTGACTAACAGGGTAGCAGTTGGTACACAAGTCACAACCCTAAGAGAGGAAGTGCTATTGTCTCTGTTGTCATGACGCTAGTTGCTATGTTCTCTTTACCTCCCCCCCCCCAGCATGGCATCGTGCCCATTGTGGAGCCTGAGATTCTTCCAGACGGTGACCACGACCTGCAGCGCTGCCAGTATGTGACTGAGAAGGTGAGTGATGGGGGTCAGCTGGACCAGATGGGTAACAGGCCTGAGATAGACTTTAGAACCAACAGATATTAGTCTGTTGTTGATTGTCCTCTCTGATATGATGGTGAGGGTTCAACTGTGACTCTGTAGTCCAGGAACATGTCAGCATCAGCCTGAATTTGGTATGTGCTCAGAAAAAAAAGAGAGCAGCAATCTGGTAACGTGGTGCATATTTTCACTTTAATTTCAGGTGTG
This sequence comes from Anoplopoma fimbria, assembly GCF_027596085.1. Taxonomy (NCBI): domain Eukaryota; kingdom Metazoa; phylum Chordata; class Actinopteri; order Perciformes; family Anoplopomatidae; genus Anoplopoma; species Anoplopoma fimbria. Next base: position 18,051,838 of record NC_072459.1, on the reverse strand, counting down.
TTGATCATGTCAGATCATGTTGTGTTGAACATGTCTGATCATATTGTGTCTTCTTCTGTGGTGGATGTTAACAAAGGTATATATAAGGCAATTCAACAGTTGACAGTGAATTTAAAGGTGTTTATTTAGACAGCAGTGGAAGAATACACCATATACACATTACTATTGAGTACAGAAACAGTTATAGAATATAACATTGTGTGATTAGATCAGCTTTCAAATGGTTTTGATGAAACATTACCAGGGACAACTGGCACATTTCCACCCACATCTTTTTATGCACAATTTTATGTTAGTCTAAACTCCAGAAATTTGAGAGAAAGCTAAAGTTTTTACACAAAACACTACCTGAGTTTGAAAGGTAGGTAAAGAGATGTTTCTGTCACAGTACATGCTTCTTCTTCTACTGTAGACTAAATGTACACACATCCACTCCACCAAGGATAACAGGAGTAAGAGTCTGTCTCGAATGCTAGCCGCTCTCTGACATTGGCACATTACTGCTAAAGGTTAATGCTAACATCAGCACGCTAACATGTTCACAATGACAATATTAAGATGTCACAGCTGGGGCTGATGGGAATGTCATTACTTTCGGACAAGTATTGGCACTAGATTCAAAAATCTGAGGATCACCGAGGTTATTACATTTAATCCTGAGGGGACAAGGCTGAACCAAAATTCATGGAAATCTCTGATGTCTCTAGAGGGGATCAACAAAGTCAGTAAGGACACTTTTATTGGACAACATTTAGTGTGTTTCAGTGGAACTCTGGAGAAGTTTGTTCAGGAAGTTGTGAACCAAACAGGCTGGCTGAATATATATATAACCATGAATAAAATATCCTAGAAACAGAAGTGTTACTCAACAGTTAACTTAAATGAACTGCATTAGTTGCTTTCAGTCCGTTCGTTCCGTCATGTCTCAGTGCGTGTACTGATACTACGTCCTGCTGTCTCTGACTGTGTTTATGAACCGTCAGGTGTTGGCAGCTGTCTACAAAGCACTGTCTGACCACCACGTCTATCTGGAGGGCACCCTGCTCAAACCCAACATGGTGACTGCCGGGCACTCCTGCCCCAAGAAGTACGGTCCTCAAGAGATCGCCATGGCAACTGTCACCGCCCTGCGCCGCACCGTGCCCCCCGCAGTGCCAGGTGAGACGGACACGTAGATGTCTGCACACATGCTTGTCACAGGTACACCGGATTTCTTCCTGATCGTCCTCCTGTGCATTCTCCCCCAGGTGTGACCTTCCTGTCAGGCGGTCAGAGCGAGGCGGAGGCCACCCTCAACCTGAACGCCATCAACCAGTGCGCTCTGCACAGGCCCTGGGCCCTCACCTTCTCTTACGGCCGGGCCCTGCAGGCCTCCGCACTGAAGGCCTGGGGAGGCAAGAAGGAGAATGGCAAGGCCTGCCAGGAGGAGTACATTAAGAGAGCCCTGGTGAGGAGGAGGAGGAGGAGGAAGAAGAGGAAGACCCAGCTGTGGTTTAGGGACCCTCTGGACATGTTCATTAGAGGATGGTGGATACAAACCCATGTTTTAAGGAATCCTTCTTTGCTTTGTGTTTCTCCACAGAATAACAGCAAGGCAGCTCTGGGGAAGTACGTGTCCTCTGGAGAGCAGGGAGCAGCTGGGGAGTCTCTGTTTGTGGCCGACCACGCCTACTGAAGCCCCCATTCATTCCACTCTTTTTTACCACATACTCAGTCACGCAGATAAACCAATCATTAAGTATCATTCCATTAGTGATGAGAGCCCGATGAGTTCCTGATAGAAAACAATTAGAATTTGAAAAAGATGACTTTAATACCCCTAAGCCCAGTAAAGCTACTCTAGCTCTATCCTCCCTTTAAGTTTGACTTTGCCCTTGTAAAGTCAGTGTTGGGCCCCAATCCTGATCTCCACACTCACAGACTTTGAGGTGCGTTCCAATCAGGTCTGTGAGGGTTTAAGGCTGCCAGTGTTTTTTTATCTGCATCCCTGCTTACCAGGCGGAACTATATTCACTCATAGAATTTGCTCAGATGTAACTACACAAAACAGCTTACAATTTATCACAAAGTCTTTCATTTTGCTGATGAGCTCCCTATAAAGTCCTTTACATTGACCTCCCTGAATAGTGAGTAAGGAACAGTGAATGAGTTCAGTTAATTCTTCAACCAATTCTTTTAATTTTGCTTAATCATGACATTTTGACGTTTAAAAGACACCGTCGACCCCTTATGGGCCTTGGAAAAAATAAAAAGAATAAAGAGGACTGGGCCCGACCCTACTGCCTTACTTATTAGTGTGTGTGTGTGTGTGTGTGCACTTAAACCCCACAGAGAGAGAGAGAGAGAAGAGTTCCCCTGCAGAGTTGTCCTCAGTTTGTGCTTTGTCTTACGTACATGTGCCTTCATTATTCAACTGAACTGCTGGAGGACACTCTGTAGAGGACGGTGTAATGAATATACAGTATGAGTGTATACACTGGAAAGAGAATCAAATTAAAATATTCCACAACTAACGCTGTCCTGTGTTGCATCTATCAAGAGTGTTTTTATTTATTTATTCAGAGTGGCTGACGTACAGAGGAGCAGTGGTGACCGACGGTACTCTGATGCTTTACCTCTGTCCATGTGTTCAGTGAAATGAGACGATGCAGCTCCACCCTGAACCTTCTTCTTTGCTGGACACTTATATTATTTTTTTTAGTTCAGCATCCATATCACACACTGCTGAGGGGAGAATTCAGAAACACCACTGGAACAACAATATGGGTCCAGTCAACTATCGTCAAAAACACTTTATCTCACCCCTAGAAGGACTAATGTCTTCTTACAATCAGCTGCAGTCTCAGTGACATGTAAAGATATTCGCTTGCACTTTTTCTGTGACTGAACAGTTCATGTCACACCTGCCAACTTTACTCACAATATTCTCCTGCAGCTACTGGACGCTGTATCAAATTCAATAGCAGTGAGCTGCTATAGCAACTAAGTATCCTTCTACATTATGTGAATTGACCATTCACTTCACTTCTGCAGTCAAAAGTGTACTGAGGCAGGTGTGTGTGACATATTTGTAATGTAATCACACACTGACATTAGTGTTACTTTTAGTATCATCATTCATGCGAGAAGGATTTTAACTAAATTACCTTTTTTTGAGCTTTAGAGATTGACTTTAGAGTCCTTTTAAACCTTTTAAACTTAAAGAGGCTGACCCAGAAACAGCCCCTTTTAGTTTGAGCACACATCACATCCAAACACAGGGGCTCCTCAGTCAGTTCTAGCTACTGGAAGACAACAGAGCTACTGCATTAAAAACAACCAGTGGGTGTATGTCAGGTAGGTGTTTTTATTTTAAAATCTTGTTTCTGTTAATGAGGCCTCCATCATGTGTAATCAGGGCAAAGCGAATCTCCTTCCAGTAAGGTACAGCTGAAGAGCTGAGCTTTCATCAAAACATCCCCATCAGCAGACCAACAGAGGACTTTCCCATTTTCACCTGATGGAGACTGGGAACATTAAAGTCTTTATATTGTGTGGTGTTTCTGTCCTCAGCAGAGATGCAGGAGGTGGGCGGGGCTGGTGTTGATGAATAACATGGTGATCTGCAGCTGTGGTCAGCAGAGTCAGCATGCAGACTTTGAAGAGGATTTCCTCTTCACATGTTGGTGCTCATCCTGGTCTGGCTGTTGGCTGGTGTCAGCTCACCCTGGCTGCCTTCTCTGGGTGGAGACTGAGCAGAGGACACAACACGAGTGAGGCACTGTCTCAATTCTCTGAGTCCGTAATTTGGTATCGTCACATTTCACAAATGAGAGTCTGTGGAGAAGACCAGCAGCATCTCCGTCACATAACTACAACTTAGACAATTCAACAAATCATTGGAACAAGAAAAACAATCATAAGCGTGCATTCTCTCTCAGTGCTAGCTCATGGAGTGATATTGGCTCTCTGTAAATCAAAGAGTACTATTCCAGACTTTTCATTATTAGGTTTAAAATAGTCTAAACTAGGGTGCATTCATGTCCAAATATATGCAAATACACCAGAGTACTGCTACAGTTTGAGTAAAGCTTAGACTTCAGTGTGTCTAAATGTCTGTGAGGTTTACTACAGTGTAATGGTCTCAATACAAATATCTCAGTGTTGATGCAGTGAGTCATGTAATGCTACATACATCTGACTGTAGGACCTGCAGACACCTGTGTGTGCATTCTGTTCACCCCTGACTGTAGAGTACTAACTACTACCACTATAGTACTATACTGGGAACCATGCTTATCCTCGTCTTAACATGAGCTATTCCAGTACTACACTGGCAGGGTGGTTTTATATTTACAGTTTAATATTTAACTCCTGCTAAGATGATACATTATAAGACAAATTTTTTCGTACCTTGACGTGGATCTGGTTGCGCAACACAGCAGCTCGGAGGATCATGGCTTTGGCTCGTCTCTGGAACTCCTTGCCCATGTGGAGCGACTTCTCAAACGTGGTGCTCCTCTGGTCCACATCCCTCGCATACAGAATCTATCGACGCGTCAGAGTACCCGTTTGTAACGTTCCAAATGGCACATCACTCACACCAACATATTTTTTTGTGTGTGTGTGTGTGCGTGTGCGTTTTTTTACCTTGCTGTGGGAGTCGATGCGAGCGTTGATAAGCCCCTCCAGTATGAGCTGGGTGAGCTCGTCCTCCAGAGCTGCTACTGTGGTGTTGAAGGCCTGAGCCATCTTCGTCATGTCTGCTGACACGTAGGGGCTGAAATACTGAACACATGCACACTCAAATGTCAGCCATGCTACCATTAGACACTAGTTACCTAAAGAACTGAACCCTGACCTGTAGAATTTAAAAAGGTTCTCTGTGCGACATTCAGAGCATTAATAGCTCATCAACAACCATCATCTCTGTATAGATATAGAGGAGTAATGTCTCCCTGAGCAGATAATGACTCATCTCTCCCTCTGTGTGTGTTGTTATCAGAGCTTCTATGTGCTTTGTCAACATTGCCTCATAGTGCATGTTAATGCGTTTAGTTCATGTTAGTGCATGTGAGCGTGCCCCACTGGTGAGCTCACAGGCTGCCTCTCTGCACTGCTCTCATACGGTGGTTACAGCTTATTACAGCTTATTACTGCTGTAGCACCCACCCTTTGGTCCTCTGTATGCCTCTGCCAACTGGTCAAGATGCAGTTTACAATTACAAGAAATTTGGGTGAAATTGTCATCATTTGTTAATGAATTCTCGAGTTATGGCCCAAAATGTGTTTTGTGAGGTCACAGTGACCTTTTTACCGCTCAAAGAGGATGTTTGTGCCAAATAACAAAAACCTTCCAGGTGTTCCTGAGATATGGAGAATGGACGGACAGACAGACAGACGGACAACATCACGCCTTAATGCTTAAAAAGTGGAAAGGCACTGAGTGCATGTCTCACCTGGATGAGGGCTCTGTTCCTGATCTGGCTGTACAGGGTCTTGACATGTGGGGCCAGGTACATGTCCAACAGGAGGTTATCCTGGAGGACACACCACAGTCACATACACTCTGAATCATCACAGAATATCGTGCAGTGTCATGTACTCCCAGAAGACTCTTCAGTGACAGTTAATCTACAATAAACTCTTTGACACTCTCACCTTCATTTCATCCAGCAGCTTGAGACAAGATGCATACTTGGACTCGTAGAACTTGAAGATGATGTCACGGATCTGAGGTTCCAACTCTAGAAATAACTTAAAGGAGCTGAAGACAGAAAACAAGATTATTACCATAGTCTACTAGTCATTAAAGTCATCATTCACTGAACTACTCCCACCTGCTGGAGATGACGTTACGTTGGAGCTCCTGTCTGTCAAATGTGGCCAAAGCACAAAGGCCTCCATACACAGCTACGTTACTGGGCGACAGGAGCTGCAGGGAACACACACACACACAAATTTTACTGCTTTTTGTTAATGGTGGTGGCTTCAAACTTCAGCTGAATGTAGTGTGAGGCAGCAGTAAAGCTTTCATCAAAAGCTCTATATGAATGTGTGTCCTCAGCTGAGACGTTGTGTCCTGCTGAGTAGAGAGCAGAGAGCCGTCTTCAGCGTTGGACAAATATAATCATGTAATCATGAGAGAATAAAGAGGAGACGTCCTCATTGGACGGATACTTCACAGAATGAGAGATGTTTATGGGCTAAATGAATGAACAAATGAACGTTTGTCACACGACTGGAGTCAAGTGAGTCACATGTTCTTATATTTTTGGCATAGGTTTATATTATAAATAATTTAATCTAAAACCAATAATGTTACATAGGCTATTTAAGACATGGGATTAAAAATATGTCCCCTCCCCGCTTGATAGCGTTTCATTGACTTCTGAAGCATCATTTTAGCTTCAGTTGAACAGTAGAATGTGTGGGTCCGGTTGCCATGGCACCATTGGCTGACGTCACTCACCTCTGGACAGTCACAGTGGTCAAAAGAAGCCTGCAGGAAGCACTTGGCAGCTGGTTTATATTTCCGAGAGGCCAACTCTGCCAGGCCTGAAACAGCAACAAAGCAGCTCAGACAACTACCAGATCCGACTGCCAGTATAGGAACACACTTGGAGCTTTGGCTAAGCTGATCTTCCAAACTCATTATCATAATAAGAGCATAATGCTGTCTTACCTGCAGCACACTTTAATTTGGTGAGGACTGCTTGATTTTGGCTATCTCGCTCTCCTCTTTGCTAAACGAACAGAAACAAAAACATCATCATCTAAAAAGGCATTTGTCATCTCAGCAAAGAACTTATTAATGTTTATAAAAAATGGGTGCATGACTACTTTTCTGTCTCATTGTGAGACTGTAAGTGTAACACAGTGCAGACATTGTGACCTCTGCTCACCTCGGCTATCTCTGGCGTGGATTCTGCTTTGTTGACGTAGCTCAGTACATGGGACCAGTTCTGGAGGTAAACACTAACCTGTGGGAACAGATGAGAACATTTACGCCTTCATATACTGGAACCCCTCCCAGTAGTTTCTACCCCACGCTGCTTTCCCATTATGAGACACAAAGCATAAATACATTAGATCATTATTATTATTAGTCACATTACTATTACTATTCCCTGTACCATTACGCTTATTGGCTTTGCTTCTACCCTGAAGCCTCTTTGCTTTCTCGCCTTGCAGGTTTCCACGAATCGTTGTGGTCCCTGGACTGTGGTCGTGCCTCCTGCTGTGGCCCTGCTGACACCCACTGCTACTTCCATTATTATTATTAGTGACATTACTATTACCTATATCATTATTATAATTCCACTGTAGTCATTGATGCTGTTATTATAAGTAGTCTTAATTTTTTCCTTCATTACTCTGCTTACTACTGTGATTATATGAATCATTTATGTCATATACATTGAATGTGTTGTATCTCTGTTATGCTGTTCATTCTGTACACATGACATCTATTGCATTCTGTCCATCCTGGGAGAAGGATCCCTCCTCTGTCGTTCTCCCATAGGTTTCTTCCTTTTTTCTCCCTGTTAAAGGGGTTTATTAGAAAAGTTTTTCCTGTGCAGATGTCAGGGTTCCGGGACAGAGGATGTCGCATGTGTACAGATTGTAAAGCCCTCTGAGACAAATTTGTAATTTGTGATTTTGGGCTATACAAAATAAACTGAATTGAATTGAATCATGAGAGTGAAACATCCGTAACTCCCACCAGCAGCTGTTACAATGGTTACTGCCACATGGAAACACTGCAGGACATGGTGCTGTACCTTGATGACATTCAGACACATGTTGATGACATGCTTAGCACTGGTGCAGTAGTCTCTGGCTCTGGAGTAGCACTTGAGGGCGTTACTGAGGTCTCCACAGTCCAGGTAGTGATCCCCCAAGTCATCATGGCCTCTCCTGGGGAGGAAAGCAGGGGAGAGGGAGGTAAAGAGGTGGTAGATGTAGGGACAAGGGCAAAGGGTCACATCAGGAAACACTGACAGTAGTCAGCTTGGCTCTCCCAGCATTTCTAATAAACAAGCTGGCAAAAGGAATCAGCATGAGCATTCTTGTTACAAACCATCTGTCTTTGATGGTGTCTTTAAGGGCTTGATCTTAAGGCCCAGCTACTGTGCTGTGTGGAAATGGTAATATACTATAGATGCCCCGATCATGATTTAGCGGGATCTGGGTGTGTCCACAGTGGACTGGTCTCTGCTGCAGGCCCCACTGGAGTCTGAGCTGAAGGAGTTTCTGGTGAACCTGAATGATTTCACCAGAATCCAACCCGGTGGCACCGATGACGAGCTTTAAGAATAACCTTTATAGAAATAGACAATCGTCTCTCTGATGGTCTCATTTAATGATGGTCATATAGAGCAGTGGTTCTCAAATGGGGGTACGTGTACCCCTGGGGGTACGTGAAGGTACTCCAGGGGGTACGTGAGGTTTAAAAAAATATATATTTAAATTAGCATCCATTCAAAACTCCTTTAAAAATAGTTATTTAATAAATATCCAATAAAATATAAGTGTAAGTTCATAAACTGAATTCAATGCAACAATGCAATCTTCAGTGTTGACAGTTTAATAAATCAGACACTGATGGCACAGCGCTGTGTATTACATCTTTTTTTCAACCAAAAATGCTTTGCTCTGGTTAGGGGGTACTTGGCTGAAAAAATATTTCACAGGGGGTACATCACTGAAAAAAGGTTGAGAACCACTGATATAGAGGATCAGGACTAAATGAGACTGCTTTAGAACCAGTTAAAAGGTTCTCACTGTAATTTAAATATTTTGATTATTTTGAAGTTTTAATGTCGCATCATAAGACGTATCATAATCACGACAGCGTTAGCATTGACCTTAGCCCAATACTAGATTGACCTCAGTAGAGCTTAAATGCGTTCTAATAGAAGTCACTGTAACCTCCACTATCGTAGCGGTTTGGCTCCTCTTGCTGTCTGCAGACGAGCTAACGGTCACTGTGATTCCTCTGAGCAGCATGATGGGAATCAATTAGAATATTATACAAGTCTAATTAAGTTAGAAGTTCCAAATGTTTTTAAGGTTGCTCAAGTGGTGAGCTTTATGTCTTCAACCACACGTCTGTGAGTGTGGCCGTCTGTGTCGGTCATGCTGCAGCGTCACGTAGAAGAAATATGAGACTGACTGTCCGGTCACCTGTCATGGCCGATCAGCTGAAATCCTGCGGTTTGGATCGGTGCATCTCTAGTAGGAACATTGGAGCCCACAATGGCGTATGCCTTCATACCTGATGCTCTCTTTAATGGAGTTCCCCTTGTAGTTCTTCAGATCAGTGTCCAGTTTCTCCAGTTTGAGCAGAGCCTTTTTCCTGGTGGACTCGGCCCAGGCAGAGTCCAGGGGAGGAGGAACAACACCACCTTCAGGTACTGTGTCCGGCACACCCTGCACTTCTCTAAACAGAAAAAAAAAACTATTTACAGTGGATGTTGACAAAATGTCAGAGTGAAAAGGTGATGTAAGTGCTATCAGACTGTGGTGCAGGGGCTTCTCCAGTACACAGGGCTACATTTCTCATGATCTAACTGCTTTCATAGAGCTATACTAGGCATGTGTTCATAGCAGTCCATATTGATATACCTGAAAATATAAACTAAGTTTGAATAAATAAACAAACTATAGAAAACTAAGCTTCCACATTCCCTTGAACTGAAAAATAAGAACAGATAGAGATAACATCTTAACATTTGTACCATTAAATTAACAGGAGAGCCTACAAGCAGTAGGAGGTTGACAGAAGAGAGTTCACGAGACAGGCATCAGACCGGTTCATACCCAGCTGACCAGGTCAGGACTAGGAGGTGACACTAAAGGCTGGGTATCATTTAAGAAATGACGATACCAGAACCAATACCAGCACCACCAGCTGCTAGCAGCTACACAAATAAGTCCTGTGTTACCTGCCTTGTTTGCCGTAGTGCCAATGAGCTTTAGCATCCCTGAACATGGATTTAGTACCACCTCCTGAGCAGGGCCCAAACTTAGGTTCAGGAGGGCAAAGTGCTTCCCTGATATCAGACAGAATCATCAACTCCTTTCACTCTGTTTCCATCTTCAGTCTGACATTACCTCCACTCTCGTCCATTTCCACGGTGACGGGGGGGTTTGATTTCGCTAACCAATCACTAGAGACCAACGTATCCGCCTGAATCTAATGTCATTTTAAGTCGTGATTTGGCTAATCGCTGCACTCATTCATAGATTACTTTTAAAATCGAGAAACCACTGTTTCATGTCACGATGCCAGAGGAATCAGTCCACTAGATCTCTGTGGAGTAGGAGGATTCAAAGGTCTGAAACCAGGTAAGCACAGTGCAGGGAGTACAGAAGCAGTGCTCCAAATCAGGATTGCACTCTCTCCAAAAGCACTGCTCTTATGCAACGCGGTCATTGACTAGAATACCTCGAGGCCTCTGTGAGTTTGCGGTGGACCTCTTCATAAGTGTCGACATTGAAGGTCCTCTGGACAAAGGTGAGGGCCATCTTCAGGGCTTCCACTCGGAGCTGAGGGCAATGCTCAGCGATGAACTGAAGCCTCTCAATGCGCATCAATCCACTGTAGCTGGTGGCATACTGCTCCAGGTCCTACACACAGGGAGACAGTTATTAACACAGTGTGAAACCTGCTGCTCTGAAATGCTCCAGTCACATTAGAATGTATTAGTCTGTCAGATTGAAGTGATGTCATAGTAGCTCCCCTGTATTTAGCACGTTTGGGTTAGGTGGTCTATTAAAGTTAAGGTTGTTTCCCTGTACTATGCTGCCATTCAAACTGCATAATGATTTGGGTGTCCATTTAGAGCTGCATGCTCGAGGACCATCTCATAGTTACGGTGACACACACTTTCTTTAAACACCTTTTATCGTCTTATTCTGCCACTACCTGCTGACTCCTCCCTCACTACTCCTAACCGGCCCCGGCCTGTAGGGGCCCCAAGTGATACACAGCTGAGAGAGTCTCTGACCCCCAGCTGCTACTCTGAGACCAGAGACATAGAGGGGAGGAAACACTTTGCCCACTGTTATTGTTTTGGATGGTGTGTTTGGCTAACTGCTAACAGGCAGCAGCCAGACAGCTCGGTGAGTTTACCTCTGTGTCTGGAACCGTTTATGAAGTGTCTTATACGACGACTTTGAGCCTGTTGCTTGTATAACGTTACATCAACGCTTGTATCCGAGTTTGAGTGAAATCTGTTTGAGACACTTTACCGCTCTGGTTGTATTCATTCAATCAATCATTACAGCAGTGGTCTCTGCAGACTCACCTGGAGGAGATCTGTGCTCTACTGAGTTTACCTTTCTAGTTGTTTTATGTGTTGGACATAAGATAAACATTCGCCAAGAATAGAATAATAATGTCCATAATTCATTGCGCCTCTAACCTGCGACAAGGCAAGAGAATGAAAAGTTACTATGATGGACTTAATGTTACGTGTTAATGACGAACATTACTTTAAGGTTGCCTCTCCTTAACTGGAGCACTGGGGTGCAGACGGCACCATCTTACCTACAATTATGAGAAATACTCACTCAGTAGTGTCTCATGTTTAACCTGAAAGACTTATGATATGAAAACATCAGATTTACACACAGTCAGAGAAATAAAAGGTGTGTGTCCTGTTCATAATCCAAGTAGGAAATCCTAGCACATTTTTAAAATTTCCATCCCATATAAAAATAAATTCACCCCACAGATATATCAAAACTTCTCGGATTAATATTTTAACCTTTTATTTAATCGTCATCTGTTAAAAAAACAATAAATGTAACGTAACCATAACAGCAGCAGTGCAGAAATAACTTTAACATGGGGGCGATGAAGAATCACAGAGAAAATCGATTGTAAATTACTACTATAACAGAAACACGTTCTGCATGTTGATAATCATAATATATCATATTGGTGGGGCCCAAAAGTAATCAGCCAATCAATAAGCTGCAGCTTGTTCTGCAGGCATGCTTTGACCAGGCGCAGCCATTCTTGCGACCCACTACAAAATCTGCCTATTTTTGTAAGCGATGACATTGATGAATTGCACCAGCCACCTAAGCTTCATGCAAATATTGATTTTGGGAAAAACAGTTACATTGTGTGCCACCATCATGGGTGAGTGTTAGGGTGGTTGTGTTTATATGAAAGTCTGTCAGGTCAGTACCAGTGTTGGGTTCTCCACTATGTAATTGGTGTCCGGGGCGTTCTGCTGGTCCTCCTGGGGGTCTGCGTCTATCTGCATCGGCTCCACAGACCCCTGAGAGAAACACACCAGACACAGAGGTTAGCAGAAACCACAATGCAAGACATGATCCACATAACAGCGGGAAAACATTTTAAAAAAAATACTAGAACTGTAATATAAATGTTTTAATGAGTTTAGGAAGCATTGAGAAAATGACTAGTGTCCGTTTTCCAATGAGCAGCAAATCCTCTCTGGCTGCTGAGATTTGGACTGTCCTCGACCAAAGGAGTCCTGAGTCAACTAACACAAATCGATTAGTTGATTTAATCGACAGATCTGTTAAACTGAGTCTCTCCACAAAGAATCACACAAAAGCACCACTTTAAATTGTGTGTTTAACAGAAATGTGCTCATTAGTTTCTTGGAAATAAGTTATCCAGTGTTAAAAAGCATTAAAAAAAAAAAAAAAAAAAAAAAAAAAAAACACAACAAGCACAGCGAGCTGTGTGCTGCAGCGCGGTCCAGCAGCTGAGCTACGTTAACATCCCCAGGCTGTTCTTCTGGAGCTAATGTTGATGCTGGCTTGTGAACCTTAACAAGAAACCTCATTTGAGAACCAGAAGCTGTTCATAGAATATGCTAGAATGGTAGAGTATCACTTTGCTCTTCACAGGGAATTTGATCATTAGATGGTAAATCACAATGTTCACTGGGGTTTAAACTTAAAGCAATGAGATGTGTTCTACTGTTACTGAATAAGTGGCCCCACTAAACTACAATAATAAAAACAGGTCCAAGAGCTGAATGGTAGTTTGAATGGTAGTTTGGGGAATAGCGGCGGGAGAATTGATTGTAAATGTTCTACACAATTGGATAGAACGTGACACAGAGGATGACTTCAACAGTTGCAAAAGTTATTTACAGCAGATTTTAAGCCTTGTTCGAAATGGGATGCACAGTTGGCAACAAGCCAGGCAAAATGAGCACACAGGATTCTTAAGAGGTAGTTTGGCGTCACCACAGTACAAACAATCGGCATATTATCATTCTCTTTGTTAGCTTTTAACACGGTTCAAGGCTGATGTTGAATGAATGCATTTGGGCAGATAAACCTCCTGCGAAAGTTGTACAGTTAGTATGCGTTAGTACTGTATGTGTTACGGCATGTATAAGGCTTTTTAGAGATGGCGTGAGACTGAAGCTTCTGTCATTCTTGTGAAGTGTTCCAATACAAGCTTGTGTTAAATGAAGAATACCACGAGACTGGTGACATCCGAAGCTTCAGACATCACTGGTACTTCAGAAAGCGCTTCAGTCAGTTCTACAGTTTTTACAGTTTAGCAGAGATTAGAATAACATAGGGATGGCAAAGTAACACAACAAAGACATAATCATAAGTATGATTACATATCCACCTGAGACCATGTAATAATGAGATAAAAGCAAAAGGAATGAAAAAAAAAAAATCGAAATAAATCATCTCGTCAAAAATGTGATATATATATATCTAGGCTTTAAGTACAACGCATTATCCAATATTTAACCCTTACATATTGCACTACCAGGTCTAGATGTGATGCAGCACTTCTGAAAAGTGTTACCGATGTAATGTTAGCATGCAGGCTACTTGGACTGTGTTTATATTCTATTGTGCATTTGAAACTAAAACTAATATTTAAAAAAAAAAGGCCCAGCGTTATGCTAGTTACAATTTGGAGCTAGCTAATGGGGAACGGCTAATAACAGGAAGTTGGCTTGCAATGCTAGCTTTGGTAAACGACGGGCTACAATGATAAACACAAGTTGATCCTCAGCCTACGGTGTGTTTTGTACAAGTGAATAACCGAACTCAAGCTGTCTGTGTATCAGTAACAGCTCTACTGACTACTGGGTAACGTTGTTGTTTAGCCAGTGCGCCGTTAACGTTACAACTATGCTGATGTCGTCACCTCGTTGAGTCAATGGAGGCCTTCAGTCAGTTGTTAGCCTGCAGCTCCCAACACGATTAACCAATCGCTTATATTCAACTGTTTGGACTGGCAAACATGCATGCATTTAAAACGTTTATTTTAAAAAAAACGAGGGTCATTCCTAAATCTGCTTCCGGCAGTAACGTTGATCGTTTCTTTTTCTTGCGTTTGACTGCACATCGCACTGAAACCTTAGGGGATGGACAGTAACGTTACCTTTGACAACAAATGCCAAATGCTAATTCTTTAGTGTGTGATTTAATCAATCTAAATATTGCTTTCGTAGATGATTCACACGCTTTGTCAAATACCACGGACGAATGATGCAGGTCTGGCGTATTCTTAAATTGTGATCTTTAACCACGAACTGAGCCTGTGCTGAGTTTACATAGCCTAAACTAGCGAGCTAACCGCTAACATTAGCTAAGGTTACACCACTGTAAGGCAGATACATCAAGTTCAGTTTCCACAAATATTAACACTGGTTAAGACTTACCTGGAAGTTAAAAACTTGCAGAGGCAAAGGCATCTTATTTATATCTGACTTCGGGTGGTTTTTGTTAGAGGGGGGATATATAATAAAGATATTGATGTGCGACGTGCACTCTAGCAACCGAGTCTCTAGTGGGCTGGGCCTAACGTGCTGCTCGCTACGGATCGCGGGAAGGCGCAGTTTGACATCTTCTTCTTCTTCGTTTTAAGGTGGGCTACAAGTCAGCTTTAAAGGTGCATGTTCCCCTCCACCGAACCGGAGTGTGCACTCCCAGAAGAGTTGACCTGTTAACTGAAGACTTTGAAATAAGGCCCTCCCTACGCCGCTGTGTGTATCCCCTCTGTAACAACCTAACAACCCTTTATGAGGGCGTGGGTTTGCTTATGGGTGGTAGGGACATACCAATATTTTGTTAAAAACACAGAGTTGTCCCTATCAATATTTAAACCAACTCATTTGCATCACACTTGGAGTGAACACACACACACACACACACACACACACACACACACACACACACACACACATATGTCGCTAGATGTGACCGAGGTAAACCCATCTACATCTTGTTTTGTTTTTTTCTTGTTTTTCTATTTTTAATAAAATTGCCAGTTGCGATTACAAAATGTAATGCTTATTCTACATAAATTGTAAAAAACTAAATAAAGTAACAATATTATTATAATATATATATATATATATATATATATATATATATATATATATATAATGTGTGGTGGGGGGTGCTTATAAACTCAACTAATAATTTATTTAAAAGATGCTGATCATACAAACAACAAAAAAGTAGTGTTATAGTGGTTGCCAATGTCAAGTCTCTATTTGATCAACAAATTCACAAATGCATTTTGTAATTAATGTATTAATGACTAGGCTGCACTTCCGTCATAGTAGTGTACAGTGGTGCCTGTTCAGGGTCTACACAACAAATTCACAAATGCATTTTGTAATTAATGTATTAATGACTCTCCACAAAAATCTCTCTCTCTGTCATTCTCTCTGTCTCTCTCCCCCTGTCTCTCTATGTCTCTCTCTCTCTCTGTGTCTGTCTGTCTCTCTCTCCCCCTGTCTCTCTATGTCTCTCTCTCTCTCTTTCTCTCTGTCTGTCTCTGTCTCTCTGTCTCTCTCTCTCTCTCTCTGTCTCTCTCTGTCTCTCTTTCATTATCTCTCCCTCCCTCTCTCTCTCTGAGTCCTATCCTGTGAATGCTGACGGGGCTCTTTACTATCCTTTGCTGCACGTCACCGCTCACAATCCCCATAATGAATGCTATTAGTAGCCAATAAGCTATCAGTGGTTCACTTCACTCACAGTGATCCACAGCACTGCCAACTAACACAACTTCAACATCAGTGCTATTCAGATTTATCACTTTAGTAAAAGTCTTGATATATATGCACTGTGTGCTACCTTTATTAAATAGAAAAATAAATACAACTCCATTACTAGTAGATGTCCTGAATGCAAAATATTGCACAAAGTATTAGTCTTTGTTATGGGTGTGTTATCATATTTAATTGTGGTTTTGCCTGCATGGTCTTTATGTATTAATCTCCTATTTATGCACATTACTGATTTTGCTTCTTCCCCGGAGTTCTTGTGCTTTCTCGCCTCGCAGGTTCCCAGGAATCGGGGTTATATTTGGACTGTCATCGTGCCACCTACTGAGGCCCTGCTGACACCCACTACTACTACCACTATCATTATTAGTCACATTACTATTATTATTGCCTGTACTATTACGCTTATTGACTTGCTTCTACCCTGGAGTCTTTGTGCTTTCTCGCTTCGCAGGCTTCTATAAATCGTGGCTGTACCTGGACCGTGGATGTGCATCCTGCTACGGCCCTGCTGACACCGACTGCTACCACCATTATTATTATTATTACTAGTCACATTACTATTACTGCTACCACCATTATTATTATTATTACTAGTCACATTACTATTACTATTACCTGTACCATTAAGCATTTTAGCTTTACTTCCACCCTGAAGCCCTTTTGCTTTCTCGTTCTGCAGGTTTCCATGAATCGTTGTGGTACCTGGACCGTAGTCGTGCCTCCTGCTGTGAGCCGACTGACACCCATGTTCTATTATCACATTATTGAATCATATATGTGGATAGTGTTGCATTCAAAGGCCTGCATGCTCGCCTGGGAAGTTTTTTTTATATGTAGCCTATGTCGTTTTGTTTATGATCTGTTTATACATGTGAATGTTTTTCATTTCAGAATAACTCACGCCGGAATTACCATGGCTGATACAGGCAGTCTCCCCCTCCACACAGCTGGATTCATCACCTGCAGCCGGGTAAAGAACAGCTAATATCACGTCTAGCAGTAGCCTAGCTCGTTTGACCCGCTTCTCTCGCGCCGAGTGTAAACTGCTGTGAGCGGGCGCGCGGAGGCATAGCGTGATGAAGCAGAGCCGCGCGACGTCAGAGACAGAAGATTCATTCGTTCATTCATTCACGTGAACGCTTGTTCGAACCTTACTGATTATGACGTAAAACAATGACAGCCAATGCAAAGTGACGACCTTATGATCACAGATGTGCCATCACTGGTTTGACAGACTGCGGTAAAAAAAACCGGCTGCTCGTCCGCGAGCTATGACGGAAACTTTAATTCATCTGAATGAGTTATTGGATTTGCGCGTGCAGGTGTGAACGAGTGGCCCGGGTAACTGATACGAGGGTTAATCCCACTAGAGCGGGTCTAAGCCGCATCCATCCCGCACCCATCAGTCCGTCGGTCCATCCCGGGAGAAGCGCCGCCTCGTTCATGTAGAACCTCTCCGTTCCCCCGTTCCGCTGCGACGTAGCGGTCCGTTGCTCTGGAAACCAGGACACAGCTCTCGCTCCTTTCCCACTTCTGCCGGTGTTATAAGCGGCTGTTGAGACCAACAGTCGGCCGCAGAGACACCCGGCTCTCTGCCTTCCACATGGGCGAAGACGAGGAGGGGTTGTGCGCCCAGACTCACCGCGGAGACACCGCAGCGTCTCTGGAGGACCCGGGCAGAGAGAGGAGATACGCGGAGCTGTTCAAGCAGCTGGACCTGAATAAAGATGGCAGGGTCGACATCAGTGAACTGAAGACCGGACTGGCGGCGCGTGGTTTACACCGGGGGGAGGCGGAGGAGGTGAGGCGACACACACGCACACACACACACACACACACACACACACACACACACACACACACACACACACACACACACACACACACACACACACACACACACAGGGGCGCCGAAAAGGGGGGTAAAGGAGACGGATTCTAGGGGCCCATGATGGAGGGGGGCCCAGAGAGGCCCCTAATGATGATGAAATTATAATACAGAAAAAATAATGACACTAAGTTATTAACTAACATATAATCACACATGTTTTATTTTCCAAATTAAATTTAAAAATTTAAAAAATTAAATTTATTTTCCAAATTTCCAAATCCAATTTTACAAATATGGTAATGATAGTCAAAAATACCATTAAAATGCATAATTGTATGTAAAATAGCATCAAAAAATTTTGCCGCTGTGTTGGGGGCCCTGTAAAGATTCTTTTCATGGGGCCCAAAATCCCTAGCGGCGCCCCCACACACACACACACACACACACACACACACACACACACACACACACACACACACACACACACACACACACACACACACACACTGTCCCACTCACAGCTGCTTCATCCATCCTCTTTGCTTCGGGTGAAGGTTGATTAAGAGGAGAGGAGCCTGTGTATGTTTCTCCATCCTCATGTGGACATTGCTTATATATCACAGTGTCTGATCTATTAGTGCCAGTGAAGTATCAGTCTGCTACACTAATAATCAATTTAGCAGCCTTTAGTTTACGGTCAGCACTATGCTTCAGGTTACTTTCAGAAGAGATAGCTAACTTTGGGAAGATGTGGCAGTGTGACCTTGACATCTAAACGTATAGAGCAGAAGTTTTCTTGGATTCAAAAAGTCAAATTGAATACTATTCAAAAAATGTATATATATATATATATTATTATTATTATATTCCTTTATTGATCCCCATGGGGAAATTCAAGTGTTGCAGCAGCTCAACTACACAGAAACAGATAATAAATACACATATTATACAATAAAATAAAAATAAAAATAGAATAAAATAAAAAATAAGAATACAAATAAAAAAAATATATATACATATATATATAACTATCTCTGCTATACAATGACTTATCCTGTTGCCCTGAGAGGCCAACAACATCTCTGCCGTTTTAAAAATAGAGCAATCCACTCGGTTGTCAGATGCCTAGCAACAGTGTTCTCACAAGTTAAACACCTGAATGCCAAATAAGCACATTGTGAATCCACTTCCCATCTGACCATATGTTCAGTTTAAAGTGTTGCTATTTTCACAGGATCGCAGGATAATTATAAATAGTTAAAACTGTGTCTTCATAATATCATGAGTTTAGCCGTTATGTAATAAGAACACTCAGAGGTCATTTGGTTTCCATTTATTAGGGATATGTCCCAAAGCTTTGTAAACTCCCCATAATGATAATGATAATGAGAGGGAGTTATATTTTGTATATTTTAGCTTTGTGCAGGAAAAAAAATTTTATGCTAATGATAAAATGAATTACTTTATTAATGTTTTTTGCAGCAACCCTTCAGTCAACCAACTATGTGTGTATGTGTAGCAGCTTCCATATATTTGATACAAAAACATATAAGTATTATTATCAAAGCCAAATGTTTCTGAATGAAGAGTAATCCGTCTCCGTGGCATGTGGGAACGCTGATCAGTGATATTTGGGATGTCAACATGTGCTTCCTTGACATAAGAATGCTGCAGTGTTTCTTGGCCAAACAACACAGAAGCTCCTCCTTTACCATCATGAGAACGGAGCTCTTATCAGACAGACCCTTCTCTTCACCAGCTCACCCCTGAGTATGAATGCTGTTCAATAAAGTATGAGAGTGCTGAGGGCAGTGTGTGGGGTTACACTCTGGTTTTCTTCATCACAACCAAGGCGGCCGCCACAGTGTCAAAGCCTCAGAGCGCATGCAGCTGGAGCTGTCAGCAGTCTTTCTGCACATGTTGAGATGGGATCCCATGCAGTGAAGGTTGCATGCAAGCCTATTTTAGAAAGTCAAAGAGAAAGAGGATGAAAAGTTAGAGCAATCCAAAAAATGCATGACAACTTAAAGTTATTATAAGACACAGTGAAAAGTGAAAATTGCGACTTGGATCCCAAATTGTGTCATTAAGACCTATTTCATAATTTTGTCTTGTTATAAAAAATAGACTCAGTATCTCATAATGTAAAACATTTGTCTAGAATCTTTCATATTATCAGTATATAATGTGACATTAGAAGAAATGTTGAGAACAGCCCCACAAACTACAGCAGGTAACTGTGGTGTAAACCACTCTTCTGCCTATAAATAGTAATAGTACCATAAAGCATGTCATTAATCAACCTTTTGCAGGTCAATCACTCATTTGTGTGGCCTGGTTATAATACCATATAAACACAACCTGTCCCAGTTTGCAGGGGAATCTAACCCTTTGTGGATGAATATTTAACAGTGTCTCTGCTACACCTCTGGCTCTCCCCTCACTTTACTGTGATCTACTGGTTTGTGTCTTCTAGTCCAAAAGCAGAAACTCATTTGAATGGTTCTGAAGATTGATGCATAACTCTTTCTAGCACAACCTCTTACAGACACTACCCAGGCCATCTACTCCATCCAGAAGAGAAACAATCAAGATCTGTAGAGCTCACAGCCTGGGCTAAGCCTAAAGCCTTTGGTATGGGTTCCACTGGGTTTTACAAACCAAGAGCTTTCACAGATGAATCATTAAAATGTAATTCAACCCCAGGTCTGAGCCACCTACTGAATCATTTTGAATAATTAAAAAAAGTGAGAGAGGGACTGAGAGATGAAACCACGGCCAACTCCGTTTGATGAAAGCCTGGTAGCAGTGTCGACAGGTTCTCTACAGGTTCTCCGGCTTCCTCCCACAGTCCAAAGACATGCAGCTTGGGTTAATTGAAGACTCTAAATTGCCTGTAGGTGTGGATGTGAGTGTGAATAGTTGTCTGTCTATATATGTCAGCCCTGTGATGGTCTGGCGACCTGTCCAGGGTGAACCATGCCTACACCCAATGACAGCTGGGATCGGTTCCAGCCCCCCCGCGACCCTGACCAGGATAAGCGGTTAGAGATAATGGATGGATGGCTTCCAAAATGATCCATATGAGCATTTTCTGATCTACCACCATTTTGAATATGGACGCCATGCAAGCAGGTTTTATCTGCCTCTCTTCACAGAAAAGCAACTGTGGCTCAGTGGTAGAGCAGGGTTGTCCCCCCATCAGAGGATCGACGGTTTGATCCCCGGCTCCACTAGTCCATGTCGATGTGTCCTTGGGCAAGACACTTAACCCCAAATTGCTCCTGCAGGCTGTGCCAGCAGTGTATGATTGGGTATGAACGGTTAGTTAGCATCCTGATTGGCAGGTGGTACCTTGCATGGTAGCCCCTGTCATCAGTGTATGAATGGGTGTGAATGGGTGAATGATGACATGCAGTGTTAACGCGCTTTGAGTGGAAGGAAGACTAGAAAAGAGATATATAAGTACAGTCCATTTACCATTTTACCATTCACAGGTAGCATGCAAGTCTTTAGACAGATACTAGCAGGGTTTGCCTAACAAAACTGTGTAGATGAATATGAGGGGGTTATTAGACTTGAACGCCCTGATAAAAATGAGGCCTAGCCAAACTTCATTCACTTCACAGAAGGATCCTCATTCCAAGGTCTAAAAATCCAACTGGTACTCACTAGTTTAGAAGTACAAAGGCATACACAATGGCGTATAGAGTCATTAGCTGAAAGAAGTCCTTTGACCGTTGAGGGCTCTTGTGTTCAAAGGTGCTGAGTGGTCGACAAGTGTTCCCAGCAACCCAGACAGAGTACCTGAAGGAAAACTGAGCTCCAACTGCAGGACATTTTTATCTGTGCCAAAACTGCATTCATCATTCTTTGCTCTATGGCCCATCCTTCCACCAGATTTCCCTGAAGTTTCTTGGTATCCTGGTAACAAATAGACAAACAAATGTGACCAAAAACAGAACCTCCTTAAATACAGAGCAATGTCTCTCTCTCTCTCTCTCTCTCTCCCGATCAAGAGAGGAGAACTTATGTTTTCAGGTAAGAAGAGCTTTACTTGGTAACTTTCACAGGGAGCACCTTACATTCTGTCCTCCTCTGCTCACTCGTGGCTCTGTTGCACTCTCTAACACGCCTTGAGCCCTGTCACCTCTGTGCTGTCAACATTACCCACACACCCTCACCTGCCCAACTCTACCTCCACCATCTCCACCTGCTCCATCCTGTCTGTGCCTGCCTGTTCTCCCTGCGGAATGACCTGGAGCCCCCCTCTGCCCCCACAGATAGTCCTCGAGAGCGACATCAACCACGATGGTTTGCTGGACTTCCAGGAGTTCTCCCAGTACCTGTGGGCTCACGAGAAGAGGCTGCGGCTCATGTTCCACAGTCTCGACCGCAACAATGATGGTGTGACACACACACACACACACACACATACACACACACACACACACACACTTAAGATCACTTTCTGCTGCTTGTTTTCTGGGGATGCCCATACAATACATTTATTTATCTCATCTATTTATTCATCTTTTTCTTTATTATCTGATATCACTGACTGAACAGACAAAGGAGTTAACTCTTTCTGTTCTGTTTTTAGGTCGGATTGACGTGGGGGAGATCCAACACTCCTTGCACAAGCTCGGTGTGGAGGTCACCATGGAGCAGGCCTCCAGGATACTGCAGAGGTACAGTGTGTGTGAGAGAGAGACACATACAGTAGAAGGAAATGTTACTGTCTGTTGAACAGCTGAAAAAGCATTCTTTTACCATTGTGATACTTCTTATAAATATGATTTTCTATAGAAAATGTTTGAGCTCTCAGAGCCAAACCGCTATAAAACCTGGTTAAACACGTCTGCTTTATATCTGTGATTGGTGTCAGCACCACCCCTTACCTCCTACATACCAAATTACTCTGACTTCAGAAGACCTCTAAGAGAGAGTTAGACCCATCTGGGGTCTAATTGATCCCAAACAGAAGTAACATCTCTCTGTAGGATAACTGTACATCTGTTTATCTGGGAATTACTTTTTGGCAAACAAAAGCAAAATATATTTCTTCATCCATAAAACATTTGGTGTCATTTCTGTCTCTGTACATTCGCCATTAACAATATCACAAATATTAATTGTTTTACTTCCCACTGTTATAACAGCAGTGGGATCTGTGGGACCTCAAACAATGAGGGAGGAAAGTGAATGCCAACTAAACACAGCGGAGGAGTAAGATGTGACCACATATATGTGTTATTGTGGGCCACAAAGTCAGTGTTACACAGGTATTATGTCCACTCTGTGGGCGTGTACAGACTGTGACTTGATTGACATCTGACTGATCCTCTTAGTTGTGTTGGACCTTTTAGGGTTGGAGAGGTCAGACCTTTATCTGCCCCACTGGTTCAAGAAGTCTGGTGACCTCACATGATTTTAACCTGAGCCAGAATAAGACTCTAACAGACTGTCTCTAACAGGAGCATCAACAACACGTACATTAGTAAACCTACTCCTTCATCATGATGTTGGACACACATTAGAAGATAGACCAATAGATGACCCGGAGCATGATGGTAACAAGGATGGATATAAGTAAGCATTGCAGGTCGAGTACTCTGATGCAGGTCTAAACTGAAGAGCTGTTTTTAATGAAGCCTGAGAGAGAAGCTGCTCTCTGATCCATACCAAAGATCTGCAGTCAGAAAAACACAGGATTTAAATTGTGATGCTAGAAGCCATATTTGATCTGCTGATGGCACTGTACTGTAGGAGATCTCATTCTCTGGAGGAACTCTCTCCCCCAGTATGGACAGGGACGGAACTATGACAATTGACTGGAATGAATGGCGTGATCACTTCCTGTTCAACCCTTTCCACAACATGGAGGAGATCGCCCACCACTGGAAACACTCCCATGTGAGTCACCAGGTTTCAGCTGATAATAATGTAACAGTATGTGTGGTCTTTAGTGATGTGGTGTGTATGGTAGGAGGCAGTGTAGAAGATGAAGCAAAACCTTCTTTAAAGAAACTTTTTAATTTAAGG
This sequence comes from Anoplopoma fimbria, assembly GCF_027596085.1. Taxonomy (NCBI): domain Eukaryota; kingdom Metazoa; phylum Chordata; class Actinopteri; order Perciformes; family Anoplopomatidae; genus Anoplopoma; species Anoplopoma fimbria. The sequence goes on along the minus strand of NC_072459.1, from coordinate 18,027,934 downwards.
AGGCTTAAGGTTAAAAAAAAAAAACAACAACTACAGAGTGTCCCTTTCATTTCTAATGTTGTTATAGATGTTTGACATCGGGGAACATCTAACGGTTCCAGATGAGTTCTCAGAGCGGGAGCGGCGGTCAGGTCTGGTGTGGAGGCAGCTGGTTGCTGGAGCGATGGCAGGGGCTGTGTCCAGGACAGGAACTGCTCCTCTGGACCGCCTCAAAGTCTTCTTGCAGGTGGGTCAGTACACTTCCTCTCTGACTGAGACACAAAGTTCAGTGATTGAGGAACGTTTTAAGCATTGCAATATAAACTATATATTATACGTTGTGTATAATAGTGCCTCAAAATACATATCAGAAAATAACAACAGGAAAAGTTGGACTAGCCAAGGTTAGTAACTATATTACCAGCAGGAAATGCTCTTTAGTATGTCCTTCACTCACAGATGCAATCTGTTCCTGTGAATTCCTGTCAAAACTGAGAACCTGCTAACAATATATCAAAAGTTAGTGAATGCAATGCTATGGCTATCTTTCAGAGTCTGCAGCTCACTCCATCCCTCAAATGCTGCTCTGACATTCACTTACACTCACTTTCAGAAATGAAACAATGCACATGGTGGGTAGTTCAGGTGGGCGGTTGGAGCGTTACCAGTAAAACTCAGAGCAAAGTCAGCTCTGCCTGTGTTGACAGATGGAAATGTCAGCATCCATTTAGATAACAGAGGAATGACGGGCAGCACTGAAACCTCCTACTGATTTATTATGTTCATTTTCTACAAAGAGCCAATGGAATATTACTAATTGATTTATGATTTAAGGGTTGAACCCAGATATCCTATACTATCAAGTGTAATGATTATAATATTGAAAGTGTCTTCGCACTGGCATTATTGTACTGTAAGTGTGGTTTAATTGAACCTGAAGTGTTAGTGTTAAAGTGAGGGGGTCACTGGTTTTCGGGGTTGTAACTTTATTGTTCTGGTTCCCTCTCACCATTCTCAAAGAAAAAGCTCAGATAAACTGTGTCCTACCTGCTCTGCACCAAACAGCACAGCTAGAGACCAGCTGCTGAACATAGTGGAGCTTTTAGCAACTAAAGAGACAGTTATTCCTAAAAACAGAACGCTAAGAAAGAATGGACTTGCAATTATCAGCTGGAATCACCAACTCTAAATGAATGAGAATGCTGCTCTGTTTGTTGGAGGTGTAAATAAGCAACATGTTAGCATACTGCGTAACCTTTCTAGCTACAAAGTCTTCATCAGTCAAAGCTGACCAACACCACTGTGGTTGGATGTAAGTACTAGCCTACAGTAACATTTCATCTTAGAGCAGGTTGTGGTAAAGATGACTGACCTGTGGTGTTTGTGTGTCCAGGTACACGGCTCTAAGTCTCGGGCCATTAATCTGTGGTCCGGACTGAGGGGGATGGTTCGGGAGGGAGGAGTCTCTTCACTGTGGAGGGGAAATGGCATCAATGTCCTCAAGATTGCCCCTGAGTCTGCTATCAAGTTTATGGCCTATGAACAGGTCAGTGCACTCCAATTCATTCATGACAAAGAGTAACTATCTGCTTACGTATATATTTCTAGCAGATAGATTGGCTGCTGTGAAGTGTCCTTGTAAATCATCTTGTCACACCAAATAGAAATAATTGTTATTATGGCAAATCCTAATGGTTCCTCTGTCTCAGATAGAGTGAATGAGTCCTACATATGTCATTTTCATATATGTTAGGGAAGTCTAATTCTGTATATACCTTTGCACTTCCTTTCTCTCATACTGCATCTTATCACTCCCGCTCCATCCAAACATCTCCACCCATGGCTTCTCCTCCTCCTCCTCTTCCTTCTCTTACTCTAGATCAAGTGGCGGATCCGAGGAAGTAAAGAGGGGGGCAGTTTAAGGGTACAAGAGAGGTTCATTGCTGGCTCTCTGGCAGGAGCTACCGCCCAGACCATCATCTACCCCATGGAGGTTAGTTTGAAGTGGGTGTTATAGGAGGGTTCATATTAAGATAGGGCTAACAGGCTCCACTGATTCTTCAGCTTAACTGTTTTTTATTGTTCTTGGTCTTCAATAAATTCCATCTTGAAGACTCCCCAACGGCTGATCCATTCCAGGCCGAACCGGCCAGTGGTCATAGTTTTTATTTTCACTGCCCCTGCCAATTTGGACTGATCCTCATTTTTGTGGAAATCTAATTGGCTCAGTCACTTTCATTTTTAATGTGACAAACCAGCCCACCTATGCTTGTCTTGATTCAATGCCGATACAAACTGAAGAGGCAGGTGTCAGCCAGACATCCTAAAGTATGTTGAAAAGCTTCAGCATCATCAGACTCTCTTTATACCCCAAAACTATTTTAGTGTCAAATTCCTGACCCAAAAAACTCTGGGCGCTCACATAAAAACCTCTCAATCTCAAAGGCTTCGTTCCCATAGTGTGTCCCTGCCTGAGCACTTGGTGTAGCATAAAGGACAAGCAGCTCCCTATAGCAGTTTTTGTGAATGATCAGGACACTGTCGTCTTACATGTTGAGACTTTGGTAGCAGAGTCTCTTGAGCGCTGTTCTTCATGAAACAAGAATAGTCTTCTTTTAATAGAAGCAAGTACTGAGAAAGCATACAGACCAGACTCTACAAGTGCATCCTCACTTTGTAAAAGATTACGTGTTGTCATGCTGCAGAGGAATGACAACACAGACTTCCCCCAACTCTTCAGTATCCATTATCAATAAAACAACAAAAAAGAAAATGACTGAGGTAAAAATCAGAGGGCCAAGTTCTTCATTTATCCCTCGATATACGTTCCTTCCCGATACCCATACCTAAACTTGCAAAGTTGGAACAGAGTACATATCCAATACCAGAGCGTTAAAAACAAAAAAAGGCACAATTCGGTCTTTAATGACTATTTCATATTGCTGTGAAAACAACTTCTTCAAACAACTGGATTTATTCAGCTGTCTCGCCAAAAACAAAATAGTATGTTGACTTTTAATATTCAACCAGTGATAAACTGTCCAGCGTCAGTAAGACAACTGTGATATCTGCTTGTAATAAGCTTATATATTCGAAAAGTGGAGGTGTGTTGCTTGGAGTTGAGAGGATGTTGCTCCACTTTCCCTGTCTGCCAATAGCTCTTGGGACTTTTCCCCACTTGTGGCAACATACTGCTACAATATCTCTGGTGTCAAGGCCATCAGAGAGTTTATGAATTTGGTGCTGGAGACAGTGGTTAGTGTATTTTGGTACTGCTTCCTTCCATATTCTGGTCAACATTGTGGAACCTCCTCTTGTTGTATAGCAGGTGGATTTTTTTTCCTGGAGATGGGCTCTGCTAAATCCACTCCTCCATAGAAGGTAACCTTAAATGGTTCAATTGTTTAGCAGGACTTAGCAGTTAACTTTGTTACTTTGTATCTGAACCTGCTCCATGCTCCAGAAGCGTTTCCCCAATGACCCCGTGAAACATTAGTCTTATGTTTTTTCTCAGACACTGAGTTATACTCAGTGCAAAGGGATTAGACGTCATAGCAGTGGTATGGTGATCATTGCTATGATGTCTGTTACTGTACCATGAACAAGCACTAGCTAGGCAGCAGAAAGTGAATTGAGTGGTCTCTTGCTACTATTTCTTTGTAAATACGAGAATACAAAAACCAGTTCTACCTCCTTGTCCATTGTCCAATTTAAGAATAATCTCTTGATTCTATCTGTCCTCACTTTTCCATCGTTTTCAACCTTCCCTTGTCCCCCTCTGTTGGGTAGGTGCTGAAGACTCGTCTTACTTTAAGGAAGACAGGACAATACTCAGGTATGGCTGATTGTGCCAGACAGATCCTGAAGACAGAGGGAGTCCGGGCTTTCTACAGGGGCTACCTACCGAATACACTGGGCATCATCCCCTATGCTGGCATTGACCTGGCTGTGTATGAGGTGTGTGTACATTTGCCTATTTCTATTTGACAGGTCATTTAGCCACACTTCCATAATTAGTGAACTGTTGTGGAAACTACATAAAATAAGTTGAAGTTCAAATCTTTTTTATTGAGAAATAGAAAGTCTTGAATTGGTATGTAATAAGACGGTTTGGTGAAAAATATCAATATATATGTATATATTTATACATATATACTATATATATATATACACATATATATTAGAAGTCAGAAGTCAGTAAAAGTCATTATTCTATATTCTTTATTGGCAACAACTCAATGAAAGACCACAACCAACTTTGTATTCGTCGGGTCTCAACACTTTTGGTCTCACTGGCTAATCCGTAGCTCTCAGTCCTAAATCAGTCAATTGGTTCCCACTGAAGAAGTAATCTTTAAAATCAGCTCATAAGTATGAAGGTTCATTTCTTTCAAGCTCAATTTTTTACTTAAACAGTCTATTTCTTCCTCTTTCCCTTCCTTTCTTTGCTCCACTCTTCTCTTATTTTCTAAACTCTGTCTGCCTGCTTATGCTTCAAGACTCTGAAGAACGCCTGGCTCCAGAGGTACTGTGTAGACTCAGCAGATCCAGGAGTGTTGGTGCTGCTGGGTTGTGGTACCGTCTCCAGCACCTGCGGCCAGCTGGCTTCCTATCCCCTTGCTCTTATTCGGACACGGATGCAGGCACAGGGTAAGACAAACTGTCGATTGAGACATATTCTAAACATGCTGAGCATAAATAATGATCCAGCCATGAGCTCCATCTTTCCTCTTCTTTCAGCCATAACTGAGGGTAAACCCAAGCTGACCATGGTGGGCCAGTTCAAATACATCATATCCAATGAAGGGATACTGGGCCTGTATCGGGGCATCACCCCCAACTTCCTCAAAGTGATTCCAGCTGTCAGCATCTCCTACGTGGTGTACGAGCACATGAAGAAAGTTCTCGGCGTCGGTTACTAGACTCATACAAAGAAGAGGGATTAATGACAACAAGGACAGAAAAGGCAAAGGCTTCATTATTCTTTAAGAAGAAGAGGGGAGGTCATGATGCCGCTCCTCAGACCTCAACAAAAAGTCAAGGACGAGGAGAGAGAGGAAGGGGAGCCTTTAAAGATTGTCCTGCTGTATGATGCACTTCCTGTTGACTCAGTCAGGTTCAAGCTTGTGTAGCTTGTCAGTAGTTTGCTGATAGATCATATTCATTTGTGGAATTTAGAGCAGAGGATGAAACCCTCTGAGACTTACATTTTGAAATATTTTAAATCCAGCCCACAAAATGTACCTCAAGATTTAAATAAGTAAGTCATTTCCTATCTCAAATATGTGGCTGAATAGTTTAAACACAGGTGAAAAATAAAAAATGACACTCCGGCAAGAGTGCCAGGACCTTCTAGCTACTGATACAGTTAGTCAAGTAATGTGACTGAGTCCTCCTCTACTCCCATCCCTGCCATTTATGCAAGCTGCATGGGGTCCAGAGCCTAGAGTGCACGAGTTCATCAGTCTAAAACTAAACTACGTGAGCAAACCCACATACTGTCATCATCTCTTGATCTGAAATGTTGCTAAATCCCAAATGGTGCTAAGAAGTACATGGCATTGCCTATTTCTAAATCAGCCCCACCCACTTCCAACCAGTGAGAAGAGCACAGGTGAAAACATGCAGAAAAGCTGTTGTGATTGGCAAAAAAATGTGTCTTAATGTAAGAAACCATAATTCAGAGAAGGAGCTGAGAGAGAAAATACGTTTTCAAGGGCTTCTAACTGGCTGCTTTAGGAGAACGTTGGGAAATACCAACGTTATTCTTCATTTTGAGAAGTTTCTGGTGCAAAGGTATGTTCAGACAGCGGGTGGTTTATTCTGCTGCGTCTGTTTGATTCCAGTGTGAACCGAGGTTGATGGGAGCAGCAGGGGGAGCTGCGCTGAATTAACAATTACCCCCACGGATTGCCATGTTACCATGGCAACAACAGAAACCAAACCAACTAAAACGAGACAGGATCTAAGTTTACTGGCTTAAGTTCTCTAAAGTATACACCTCTACTTGGAGCAGCACCAGCATCAATGTGTGATTTTCCGCTATGGGCCAGTATACAATGTTAATGATATTAGTTAAATGTGACAAAATAACTTGTTGGTTACCCATCTGCCCTATTTGAAACTACAACCCACCCTGTTCAGCTACGTGGTGAGACTTAAAATCCATCTGGTGATCTACACTAAAATGAGACCGCTGTTGTTAAAAAAAAAACGTAGCGTTCAAAGTTAAAATGGGGGAAAGAAGAACTTTACTATGGAACACTTTTTCATGTTATAATACAAAGTGACTCTTGTGTAAGAGGTAGTAGACAGTGAGCATATAATGATTATGTCAAGACATGAGACTGAAACAAATGTGTCTATTAAAATGAATTGAAAACTGAATTTTATATTAAATTTTATAGCAAACAATAGACTTTCCAACATTCACTGCGCTCGGCAGTCTGCTGCTCCAAAGTGTCCAGAGTACACTCTGCTGCTCTGTGAATGGTGCTCTGAATAACTAAATGACACATTCCAAAAACGCTCTGATATTTATGAACGATCCAGTTTGTGTGTTCACAAACACACCCTAGAAGTAGTAGATGGCGAGAACATGGAGGTTGTTTGTGGGGTTAAATCTAACCATAAAGCCATCATTTAAAATACATAAAACTGACATTTAAAGGACTCAACAAGGAAGACATGGCCCACTCCTTTTGAGTAATTCCAAAATTGTTTTATCACTAAAACCAGTTCTTAAATCTGTGAAAAGTTACTATTGTAAAACCAAATCACAAACAGTTAAAAAAAATGTCCCCTCAGCAGCTTCAGGAAAAGTCTGAAGCAGAAAGTCATAACAAGTCAATAGTGTTGCCTCTGTGGAGAACGTGTAGTGGTGAGAAAAAATACCTCCTGAATATGGCCTCAGGTACATGCACAACATATTCCCCTTCTTCCTTTATACTTTAAATGCAGTAGACTGTAGTTTTCTGCTCAACAGGAGTGAAGCACAGACTGTTCATGTTTAGAACCACAGTATCACCTAACCAGAAGGGACATTTATGTCCATGTTCTTTAACACAGTGATAGAAAGACATGGACTCTATCTGCTCGGTGGACTTTTCTAGCTAAAACTAACTTTATTGTGCCGAGGACATTTTAAACAGTGGTTTGGTCTGACAGTGCTGCTCTTGGCTAACCATGTCTCGCCCTCAGCATCTTAATGCAAACTGTGGTAAAACAAGGGATGTAAAATAGAACCTGCAGTCTGGGAGCAGCTGAGCCTTTGAACAGGAATTCAGTGCTATTTAGTTTTTATGCTCTCATCATTTCAATTGGAATTTATTCAGAGATTTGAGGATAAGGAGAAAATGTATGCATTGCTTGTTTAAAGACTCAGGGTATAGGGGGATAGTTGTTACCTGTGTTATGAGGTGTAAGTAAGGACCCTCTAGTTTCATGGTCATGATCTGCAACGCCAGAATAAAAGGCTGAAAACTTGGACCTAACTCAGAATAATGATCTTTATGGGTTGTCCCGCTCACAGCTATCTCTAGTGATATCATGAACTGTTGTCTTTATCCAACTTAATCTTAGTTTGAACACAAGTTCAAACCTTATCACCACGTCTTGAAAAACAAGCTGAAAACAGGTCAGATATCACTTGTCAGCTTGTTGCGTATCAGCTGTTCCAGGTCTACAACGTTTTAGTCCACATTTTCTAACCCTCACGCCAGAATAATTTGTTGAAGGTATTTTCATGAGGTGGAGAATTACTTTCTACAAAAGAAATCTCAAAATAATAGTAATAACCCTATCTAAAACCTAATTAAAAGTCCAAGCCTGTATTTCTGTGTGATAAAGTTGGCCATGTGGACACACAGCTGACATAAACAGCTAAATGATGCAATGGAGACTTACTGGGAAACTGGCAGCATGTCTCCCCGACAATGCATGCAACTCTGTGGCTACCAACTCAGTTGCTTTTTTTGCTGATACACTGCAGCTGGCAGTAAATAATGGATTTTATCCTGTTTGTCGGGTATCGTTGCAGCTGGGCTGATGTTTGACACTTAGACCACAGCACCGCTGCATGCAAGGCAGGGGCACTGTTAACTGGCGGTGAATGGCTAACGGTCAGAAAGAAATAGTGCCCTAACATGCAGACAGTTATTTTCATATCTGTGTGCATGTTAATGACGTGGTGGGCCTCATTGTATGGAGCCTCTATGTAAAACCTTGATGTCTCCGTGTGACAGGTGGCAGCTGCACAGGCGTCGGCCACTATCAGAATCCATGGTTTGTTGATTTTAATAGTTTGCAAAACGTTACGGGCGTTTTAGAGATTTTGACAGTAAAGAGATGACTTTATATGAGAGGACAGATATGGGGAATGACAACATGAGTAACTGGAGCAGAATTAGGGACATTTCAACTGGAGCCTCAACCTCCAAACCCCGGGCTGCCCCGGCCTCTGTCTTTTGCCTCTGTTCAGGAGACAGCAGTGGCTGGATACAGGATGTTTTCAGGAAGCCCATGAGTCCATCCCATTCTCGTGAACACAATATCTCAGGAACGCCTGTAGGGAATTTCTTCAAATTTGTCAATTTGGAGTCAAGGATGAACTGATTAAAATTTGGTAGTAAAAGGTCACTTTGACCTCACAAAACGCATTTTGGGCTATAACTTTTTATAGTAATTATGACAATTTTCCAACTTGACTGGTTGGCGGCAAATTTTCTCCCATGAAACTAGAGGCCAGTGTGTCTTTATTGCATTGAGGTACATTTGGAGTGCGATGATTTTTCGTCACAAATATTCAAAACCATCAGATTTTCTGACTTGCAATATATTTTATAAACTCAAATCTATTTTCTATACCTTGTTCCCTGCACTGGAGCTTCAGCCAAAAACCTAAACCTTAGCTGCAAGTGTCAGAATAATAACTTTTGAATCAACAGACATTTTAGAAGAAAAGAGGGAACTGATTGAGTCTGTATCTGTGCATTATTTATTTGATCATAGTTAGGTATAACTTGAATATGAACTGCACAAAACAGTCAGTAGTTTGTTGGTGCCATTTTGAAGCGGCATGTAAATGGGTTGTTGATACACTCCCATACACTTTGAATGTCATTTTTTGCGTAGTATGCAAATACATATATCATCCTTATTATTCTCATGAATGCTTAATTCTCTGAAGACTTTTTTTTCCTCCCTTGCAAGCTTACTTGAAATAATGATTGCTTGTTGCCACTGGGGCCTTGCAAGCATGACATACAATATTTGTAAAGCATGAGTGCATGTTTCCAAGTCTGCTGTGAAAGTGTAGCTTCAGTGTGTGACTGTATTGCCTTTCCTTTATGAGCTATTTTCAACCCAAAAGACGGAGCTGTTGTAATTTTAAAACAAAGACGCACAAAGAGTTTACTAGTTTTGATAAATCAGTTATGTCAGTAGAGTGTGTATATGCACTTTACATGCCTCAGTGGTAGAATTAATTCTGACAATGTACAAAGAAGAGGGCTGTAATTTTTCAGTAATATCTGACATAGACATCATGCAGCTGTTTCCATCCATACAAAAACATTTTCATTTAACATTTGTTTGCAAATGGTCATCTTTAGAGCTGCACTTTTTCTTTCAACAAGCTGTAAACAGAAAATTGTCATCTTGTCACCTAATAAAGTCACTATGAAAACATATAACAAGACAACAAAACATATTTCACAAAGTGACATTTTATTCATTTGGAGACATGTTTGTGTCCACCTGATTTTTCTTCACTTTTAGCTCTGCTTTTGGTCTCCACCAACTCCTGAGGTAAATGTCCAACTCCTCAGCTGTTAAATGATTAGTGCAACATGAAGGGGGAGTCATAACTAAGTCAAGGGCCTCAAGAAAATATTAATAACGAGAGGGTCTCACTTTTTACAAAAGTTAAACATAAAATTCAACACCACTCCCTCAAAACACATTTTCTTACAGTACTTAAATGCCCCACGACGCTGTTTGAAGCAGAGCAGGTTGTGTACAATGGGTTTTATGCCTCCACACTGGCAACAGCCACTGCTTGGTTTTTGGTATATGATTGTAACACATTGCTGGAATATTATTTGTACAGTTTGGGTGTTGTGGACTTAAGTCAGACACACCTAAATTAGGCCGATCACTCTATTTAAGATCTGCACTAGACATTTAGCATGATTAACAACTTTTAAAGTTGTGCTTAGACATGAAAGAATGTTGCTAGAAAAACACAAAGGATTACTGTAATCTCATAAAAAGTGTGATCATCTCCCATTATTACCTAATGCAGCTGCTGTATCTAGTGGATCATTGACTGACTTGTGTATTCAGTCACCTGCTGGGCTGGGACATTTGCCATGTTTAACAATGACTATGACATTAATGAGTTTGGGTTTGGGTTGGGACCAGCTCTCAGACGGGCAGGTTAATGTTTGTGTAGTGGCCTTTCTTTGGAATTTGGATGCAGTTGCTCTGGTGAACTGAATCAAACCATTCAGTGAAGTCTCCTTGAAAACTCATGTAAAAAGAATAAGTCATCCAGAACTAAGCCAGTATGCTGAAGAGAAATGAATGAATTCATGCTGCCTCCATGTGCTCTGTGTAGCTCCTGCACCAGCTGGCTAGGTCTCTTGTCCACCAAAGGACAATGGTGGATGATTCAGATATTTCACTCTAGTGGAAGAAGCAATACTACACTCTAAAACTACATAATCAACAACATCAGGGACTTTTACTTTGTGTTGAGTTTGACCGTCCCTGTGGACTAAACCTGTAATGCTATATCTTGAAAATAATGATATTCTTAATCGTTTGCCAAAAGTCCTTCACTAAGAAATCCCCAGCACGTTATCCTACAGAGTTACTTATGTTTGGGGTCTGTTACACTCTGTCAGAGCCCAGGAGTGCCCATAGAGAGAAACAAAAGTATCCAGGCCACAATTGAGTAATTTGTGCATGCACAAGATAATTTGTTAGCTCAATTTGATTAAATCGTTTCAACATTTTTTTTAATTTGTGTGCACAAATTAAATAATTAAACAGTTTTGGTAGTGCGCAATGCCAAATCATTCAGTCCAGATGCACCTGAAGGCAATCGTTATTGGTTGTGAAGCTCTGGATAGAGACACTTTAATAAAGTGTTACTTTAGCTTGAGGATGAGTTATCACTTATTATAAATAATACATGTTGACAACATTTGCTTCTTGCAATGGATTAATATTAGCAAAAGGCCTTAAACAAGTCAGCAAAGTAGACCTATGCTGACTCGGAGGATGCTATCAACGTTATAGTTGGTCAGTTGGAAGGTCCTGGAAAACTTCACTGTTACCTTTGTTCTATGTGTATCTATTTATGGCCACTCCCATGCTCCGTACAGGTAAGTCTACAGAGCAGATGAAAATGCATTGTATCAATCAGGTTTTACAGGGTGGGGGGGTCAGAGGGCACAAACAGAAGAATTGTGACATGTTCTGCACAGGACTTCTGAAACATCATCATTTAAAATCAGGTTTGTAGGCAATTTTCATACCAGTCATGAAGTAAAAATGCTAATAAAACAAAGTGTGTGTTGTCAACAGTTAAAGAAAGCCCAGGCCCTCCAGGACCACAAACACAACATGAATGAATGCTGTCTATAAAAGAAATGAGTCGTTAAAAAAAAAAAAAAAAAAAAAATACGACGTCGTCATCAGCTTCCACCTGACCGGCCAGCCCATTGGCAGAACGTGACGTCGGCGCTGCCAGCGTGGAACGCACGTCCTATCCAGGAAGTAAACTGTCCGGTTCGGTCTGGAGTGTGCGGAATACAGAAAGAAACCCACAGCAGCCGAGTACGTGTCCAACTGAAGGGCTTCAGCGAGCTGTCCCGAAGACGTCTTAACGGAGAAAACGTGTCCGTGTGCGCATATCCCCCCCCCCCCGTCCCCCCGTCCCCACCACCCCGTCCCCCCCGCTCCCTTCACAGAGCCCCGGACAGGCTGACAGCTGTGTTGCGGTGAAGGTAAGCGCTCCGTCGTCAGCTGTGCGTTGCTAGCTAGCCCTCTGTGTCTGCTGCGTGAGAGAGGCTGCGTGACGGGCTGTGCGTGACGGGCCAGCGGGGCTCACTGCTTCCCCCAGCTGTCCTCCGGCTTTCTGCTGAACCCGCTGGCTGGGAGGAAGCAAGCGTGCATCGGGTGTGTTCAGTGTAACGCTGCAGCTGCTCTCCGGTAAACAGTCCGCTGACAGACAGCTGCTGACATTGCGGATGTGCAGTGGACTGCTGGTCATCCTCCTCTGATCCTCCTGTCGACCGATGCCACGTACATGTAGATAGGCATCATATTCAAAATGTAATAAGAAATCACAAATATACAATATAATTGAAATAGACCTGATTACTTGTCTATAAATGACAATCAGGTACTGCACTGCAATACCTGTAGTAATAACAAATAATAATAATAATAATGAGAGGTTTTACAATGTGCTTGAATTATTTTTTTAATTTTTTTTTATTATCATATTGAGTCCCATTTGATTTCGAAATCAACTTTTTTTTTTTTTTGCAGTTCACAATGTAACGTCTGTGTCCTTAATATTGTTTTGGTATTTTAAGAACGGTAGTAATTGTAATATAACAATACACAGCAGATCAGAGTTGTATTTTCTATTAAGAGAGAATTAAATGTCACAAGTTTTGAACATAAAGCAAAATATCAACATTTTGTCTGTGTTTAAATAGCTTCGGAACGAACCCGTATTTGCTGATTTTTATTTTAGCAGCCCATCACAACATATTTTCAAACTGTGACCACTTTGAACTGAAAGTTTTTCTGTAAAATTACAGATACACCTCCAGATATTAATTATAGTACCCCTAAATCTCCAAAGTTCCTCGCTGTTGACAAAACTCAACGAATATCAGCGGAGAGCTGAAACAAAATGTATGAATTAGTCAGTAGTAAAATCTTAATTAATATATGATTATTTTAAAATAAGATTAATTATCTCTAAGAGAAATAATTATGAATATTGGAAGTTAAATTGTATCATGCCTTTAGGACTTTTTCTTAGCCGCTGAACCAGTCACATTTTAATAATGTGACTGGTTAAGTAAAGCTTTATAAAACAGTGTATTTGTCTCTGTGCACCACCAAAGTAAACACAGTGAATGTGCAAATGAAATGTCCACACCCATTTTTATGCTCTACTGTATTCTTCCTTTGAGGCCTAACATTCCAGCCTATCAAGTACAGAGACTTGTTCCGCTTTTATGTGTGGCTATGGAGGAGTTGAGGTCTGTAATCAGGAAACAAAGATAATCTACCTTCTAGTGGGGATGCCAAAGTGAGGAAACTTTCCCAACGGCTAATAAACTCGTGACAACACTGGTGTCACAGTAATGTAACACCAGTGTTTACACACCTGTGTTTTCACAGTTTTTTATTGTCTGTCATCTCTTTACACTCTTTACTTCCACGCTCTGTGCTAATATTGTGTAGTTAAGAGGGTATATCAAGGAAATGTAAAACAAAAGAATCTACCCAATGTAACATTTATCTTTTGTATTACCAGAGAATATCTTTTCCTTGAAGACACATTTTTCAGCCTGATTCCAGTCTTTGGGACAGCTATACTTTAGTCTTTTTACAACTTCATTTTCTCCCACCGTCGGCTGCTCACTGACCTGCATACAAAGTTTAACATGCAGAGAACAAGGCTGTGATTACCCTGATGGACACACATGTTACGCATTGTTACATGTGAATGGATGTTGGGAATACAACATCAGTGTCTCAATGTATGCATGCATGCACACAGTGATAATTCTGCATTTGTTAGGACTAATTAAAAATGTTTGTCCTAATATTCTGTTTTTGTCACCACACACCCACACACACACACACACACACACACACACACACACACACACACACACACACACACACACACACACACACACACACAGCTCCACAAACACTTTAGATGATGGTGGACTCAACGTTGGCTCAAGTGGGCAAGAATCTAAGTGAAGCCATGAGAATCCTGGGAGACGGACAAAGGTAAGATTAGAGACTATTCTACTTTGATTTAGAAAACGACTATCAAATCTGACAGCTGGAAAAAGTCGATCCATAATTTTCTGATGGTGCTAAGATGTTGGTGAAACTCTTTAAGTAGAATAAATACAACTTGTTCACAAGGAGGTAACATCAATCAAACCAGTAAAATGAGGAAATACATCTGTATTTCCACAGAAATCAACATTATTGGTTACAATCTGTGCTGTTGTGCTGTTCATCTGTTTAGAGAGCCAGAGGCAGGACCAGAGAAGTGGCGCTTCAGCAGAACCAGCATCCCTGGACCCCTGCAGGGAGAGTAAGACACACACACACACACACACACACACACACACACACACACACACACACACACACACACACACACACACACACACATTATCCCTTTCTGGTTAAGCAGGTCTTTAAGAGTCTGGAGGGATTTCTTGCTGTTCTGGTTCACTCTGGTGAACCAGAGTTTAGTCAGAACTCTGACTCTGTGTGAACCAGAGGGAGAGGGATCCCTCCTCTGGCCCTCCCCCTGAGGTTTCTTCCCTTTTTCCTCTTAAAGTTTTGTTTGAAGAGTTTTTTTCTTTTCTGAATTACCTGGACCGTAGTCGTGCCTCCTGCTGTGAGCCGACTGACACCCACTGCTACTTCGATTATTATTATTAATCACATTACTATCCCTATTTCATAATTATAATTCTACTATAATAATTGCTGCTGTTATTATAAGTAGTCTTATTATATGAATCATTTATGTCATATACATTGAATGTGTTGTATCTCTGTACATGACATCTATTGCATTCTGTCCATCCTGGGAGAAGGATCCCTCCTCTGTCGTTCTCCCATAGGTTTCTTCCTTTTTTCTCCCTGTTAAAGGGGTTTTTAGGGGAGTTTTTCCTGTGCCGATGTGAGGGAAGGACAGAGGATGTCGCATGTGTACAGATTGTAAAGCCCTCTGAGGCAAATTTGTCATTTGTGATTCTGGGCTATACAAAATAAACTGAATTGAATTGAGGGTCCTAATATGTTTTATAGGATTTTATTTTTGTGATGGAGGATGAGTTTGTCAGTGTGTTGAGGCTGACATTTGATACCAAGTGTGGAAATTGTGGCCATGGGAAGATTTTGAAGTTATCTTGAGAAAAGCTGAAGCTCATCTCTTGTTCCTTTGTGCTCCTTTGCAGTGGTCAGGATGTTGCCACTATACTGCACCTGGTTCACAACCTCATTCATGATGAGGAAGAGGAGGAGGACAAGCCAAGTCAACAGTAAGTGGAACTAATCAGTGAGCAACAATACATGAGGATAGTACTGTCTGCATTCTGTACTTCACCTGTTACAAATGAAACATTTAGTGTTTGGTACAGTTTTCTTCTGTCAGTCATGTTGAATCCAAATCCATACCCTGATATGTAAAGAATTATTTGTAACTATGAGTAAGATGATACATTGTCTAATATCCGTGGTGATCTTAGTCCTTTAAGGTGTCATGACAGTGAACAAGCTGAACCATGTCAGTCTATAGCTCCTGATCATAAAATCAGTACATGCGTGGGTCATGCTTATATGAAACAAGGCCAGACTGGCAGAAGGAAGGAGAACTGTTACAACTAAAGCTAATGTTCAGAGAACAGTGTATTCTGTGTATGATGACGCTGCTCTGTGATGTTTCCAGTAGGATGCAGAATGTGGGTGAACAGGGTCACATGGCCCTGCTGGGTCACAGCCTGGCCGCCTACATCTCGGTGTTGGACAGAGAGCGACTGAGGAAGCTGACCACCCGGATCCTGTCTGACACCACGTTGTGGCTCTGCAGACTGTTCAGGTAGACCTGTTGCTTCAAGCCCAGTAAAGCTTAGGATCCATACTAATACCTTCTGCTTTGGTCAGTTGTTGTCTTTGTCCACAGTAGTATAGCTTTGAGCAACTCAACATATTGGTACAGCTTTCTGCTCTCAGTACTCTCCATTCTAACCCGTTCCTCAGGTATGAGAACGGTTCAGCCTACTTCCACGAGGATGACAGGGATGGCCTAGTCAAAGTGTGTCGGCTGGTCATTAACGCCCGTTATGAAGAATATGCCTCTGAGGGCTATGCAGTCCTCAGCTCCAGACAGCCAGTCATCTACCAGAGTGCCTCCGGCAGGCCTGGACTGGGGCAGCATCTGTGCAGCCAGGTAGGAGGGGCGGAACACAATCTCTCACATTAACAAGTGTGTGAACGTTTAATGCCAGTATTCCTCCAGTGAGGACACCATGTATGTTTGTTGAAAAAGTGGCCAGTTCCAATCCTATGCTACCACTGGGATTTTAGAAACATTCACATTGTACACAGAGGGGCTTTAAAAAAAAGAGATTCCACTAGGGCTCCTTATTTACCTGTATGCAGTAACTGTTGAATGTCAACAGAGTTAAGAATTTTACAAATATCCTTTTGGCAGTCTATTGTAGAGACGTAGGCAGACCTAATCTATAACTTTAATAGTTTCAAATTGTCTGATATCAGTATTCAATATTATACAGTCATGCAGATTATAGTGTATTTGATCAAGCTGCATACAAAATAGAGAATGAGCGTTATTTTAATATCAGTCTCTCTCATCAGCTCGGCCTGCCTCTCTCTAGTCTGTGCACAGTCCCATGCAACACCATCTTTGGATCCCAACACCAAATGGTAAGAGAACCCAAATGAAAATCACTTTGAAAACACACTTTCAGATGGTTGAAAAGAATTGGTTTTGACTCATACCCTGTTTGTCTGTCAGGACGTTGCCCTGTTGGACAAACTAATCAAAGAGGACATAGAAGCTGGAAAGCTTCCGTTGCTGTTGATCGCCAACGCAGGTGAAGGAAAATCACAGTTCAAAGACTTTACGTTTCACTTTGTACACAGGGCTGACATTACAGGAGCTGAAATATTCATTTAGAGGCAAATCACTTCCTCATGAGACTTTTTTTACTGCTGTTTTTCTCCCAGGTACCCCTGGGGCAGGACATACTGACAAGTTGGCTCGTCTGAAGGACCTTTGTGATCAGTACAGCATGTGGCTCCATGTTGAGGGGTTGGTACATTCTTTTACTGTCTGCAATACATGGTCATAATGTACGCACCTTGTTTTTAACTCACTGAAATCAGTACTCAGTATTTATGCAGTAGGTAGTGGGCATCTCTGTTCTCCATCTGCCTGCAATGGTTGCTTTGTTTTAACTGTGGTTTAGCACAAAACACAGACTTTAAAAGGGAGCCGTTGTGTGAATAGAGGAGACATGGCTGTGAAATATATTTGTATATGTTGAGATGCTGGCGTACACAAGTGTTTTGTGAGAAAACATCACTGCTGTAATATTCACTTTTAACATGATGCTGTTTTTTTTTTTCTTTAGGGTCAACCTGGCAACCCTGGCACTGGGTCAGGCCAACCTGGCAACCCTGGCACTGGGTCAGGTCACTTCTGCTATCATGGTAAGCTAATGTTAAAATTACAACCACAACGCAAAGGCTGCTGCTGCGCAAATAGATACAGACACATTCAATGTACGTCCTGTTCTTCACAAAGCTCAAGTCTATATTAAAATAGTACTGACCTGCTATATGTCCATTGAAAGGATTAGTGGTCTTAATTGTTCATCCTGATCCACAGACACAAACCAAGACTGTAGATTTTGTCCTCCATTATTCATATTGGAGTCGCTTTAGGAAGCCAGTATGTACAGTTGGAACATGGAACAAAATCCCTTTTTACATCCACATGGGCATGTGAATATTGTTTCAAGAGAAACCTGAGAAATGTGAACATTTCCATCGAGTGTAAATCACTTTTAAAGACCAATGAAGCCAGCAATGTTACAAATATCATATCTGAAAAGAGGTACAATCACATGTGCACAGAGTAATACAACCTGAAACAGAAGGATGGCCGTGTTGAAGAGTGTCCACTCTGAGCCACTGTCTCACATCATTTTGATTATAGGAGCAAGACACCCAGGAAATGCCACCTCATGTTGACTTTCTCTTGTGGCGTGTATTTATCTGTGAACATTATTCTTTCCCCTCCAGTCGGCCACCAGGAGTGACAGTATGACACTGACACCAGGTCAGTGGCTAGGACTCCCTGCTGTTACTGCTGTCACCCTCTACAGACATGAAGACCCAGCACTGGTAGGCTCATCTCATTTCATACAAATTGATTCAACACAGTGATACTCTTTTCTGGTGGTTTTATGGCAGTTGTGGATGTTGGATCCTTCTTTCTGCTTGCAGTCAAACACACGGATTAAACTTGAAGTACCCAAGTTAAGATTGTTCTTAAAATTGAATTACTTGTATTCTGTTAAGCTCTCCTGGACACTGTCCTTGTCTTTGTCTTAACTTGTACCAGGCCTGTTTGGGGCCTGACCTCTGGTTGAGGGCCGATAGCTTGGCCACCGCAAGCGTTATTTGGAACCATACATCGGTCGCAAGGCTATTCAATGAAGACTGAGACACGGTCTCTGACCCCATAGGAGCTATGGGCTATGACACATGCATGTTTTAACTGGAGCTGCAATGTTGGAGGGTTCCAGGAGACGGCGCTAGAAATAAAGGGATGGTGTACCCAGCGGCTCTTTGGGTGCGCTCGACCTGAAAGAACGTTTGGGCAAAGAGTCCTATGAGGAGGAAAATAGAGTTTTGTTGCGTATAAACATTTGATTTGAGCAAGTTTCTGACTAGCCAGTCCACAAGTCTCCTTTTTCCCTCTAAGTCTACTTACAACTTACGGATACATTTACTGACATGGTGCGCCTTCCTTATATCTTTATTGTTCCGACCCAAAGCCAACTGCAGATGCCTCAATGAAACAAATCAATCATACTCATGTTCTATGATTGTGCACCAGCTATAGCCTTTGGCCAGGTGCAGACCAGACTTTACTGAGCATGTTCTGTACCTTAATGATGTGACGCGCTGTGACTTCTTGTTTTTTGGCCTCCTTGATGGTTCGGTGAGGTGGCGTATTCACTAAATGCAGTAAACAAACAGAAAGGTGTGCCGGAACCTAAATGTTCAGATTTATGGCAGAGAATGCGTCGGCCAGTGGGCGGGGCTTGTTCTTGTCTTGACTGTTTTTAAACGTGGCTGCCGGGTCACTAACTTTATCATTTTACAGCTACGGATTAACAAAAAATTGTTTTTGAAAACATTTAAGGCCAGAATATGCAATAGGGTAACAGTATCTTGATTCATGGTTGATCAGCGCTGCCTAACTTCACAGTACTATCTGAGTTTCGTGAGGCTGGTGAGTTGCAATGGACGGACCTAATTTGCATAAAGTTTAGGCTGAGTTGGAATTTACAAATTCAGATACTGCGAAAGGTCAGTCAACTCACCAAGCTATATCCATCATGCAAGGCATGGCCGGATCAAGGATGCGACGACTTCACATATGTCAACAGATCCAGTGTATCTCCACCTTTAGTAAGCAGAACCCTGAAGCCCCGCCCCCACTGCTGCACAGAGCGCTATCTGTTGTTTATTACTGTTGAACATGTCACCTTCCAAACTGCACCAGCCTCAACAATGCAGACCCTTGGTTCCCCAGAAATACACCTGCCAAGTATGAAGTAGATTGGATGAATGATTCTCCATCAGCAAAGGACACACACACACACACACACACACACACACACACACACACACACACAGATACACACAGATTTCTTGCTTCATAGTTGGGTGACTCACTGCTCTGTGTCTCAATGGTTTGTGTCTCAGTCTCTGGCAGCAGGTTTGACCTCCAGCCAGCCGGTGGCGAAGCTGCGAGCACTGCCTCTCTGGCTCTCGCTGCAGTACCTCGGTCACAATGGAATTGTCCTGAAGATCAGACACGCCAGCGCTCTGGTGAGCATCTCTTAACTCCCCCTAAACCACAAACTGCCTTTTTTTTTACAGTTCTGTAAATGTGTAAGCGTATTTCCCACAGATTTTTAAAAAACATGTAAACAATTTAAGTATTGTTGTAAATGAAATGTGGCTCACAGGCGTCATGTTATGGAGTTGAGTAATCAAATCATATTCTTTTTTTTGGTAGATGTTGTAAACAGTTGTTTACCTTTCTCCCCTCCAGAGCCAGCAACTCCTGCAGAAGCTAAAAGCTATGGCCTCCATCAAAACATCGGTAGGTGTGTTCACCTTAGACTTTGCATTATGCCTCAGTAAAAAGAAAGCCTCATTGTGTATGTGATAGTTCTGAAGTCACATATTCACAGTACTGCCCTCTACATGCTGCTCTGCCTGGTTTGGATTACTGCTACATACCTGGGATGTGAAAAAGGCCAGTGTTCAGGAAACAGGTCATCTTAACCCAGAACTAGGACATTCTAGTTTCAATGGTGAAAGTATAGATTTGCAACATCATAAAAAAAGTTATGTTATTGTGCTGATATCTGACTTTGGCCTCTAGTTTTAGTTCTAGCAGTTCAATTCACAATAGGCCATTTCTCTAAACTGTGAGAAGAGCGAGTTTGTGCCTAAATTAACTGTTCTGTCCATTTCCACATCACCTTATATTGTTATCCACAACTTTGTTTTATGCATGTTATTGAAAACTTGTTAATTACTTTATAAATAAGCATAAAAGCATTTAAGCCTACCTTTTAAGCCCCACCACACCACCATGAAACTATAGCCTCTGTCTCTGTGTTGACCTTTTCTAAGCACATTAACTCCAGCAGCATAAACATGATATTTCCTCCCCCTATATACTAGGACCCGATTAGATTAGGCACAATTTATGACATTATCAACACCCACTTAGAAATTTTGGATAATTAACCATTTTATTTGCATGACAGCTGAGGTACAATGTTTCTGTTTGGTACAAGGATCGAAGCCTTTCAATGTATTCATAAAAACATGAATCACACGAAGAAATGACCTTCAGCTCTTTTAAAGACAAAATCCATGTGTGTTGATAGGATGTGCTCGAGAAAGAGATCTCGCTCGTGGAAGCTCTGACCATGGTAAAACCAGAGTTGTGTTGACACTGAAGCGGTCTCAGGGGTACAGACTTGGCTTAAAGGATTGTTCACTGGCATCCACTAAAGGCAAACACTGCATCCATACAGTCACTAAGATGTGATGTGAATACTCCCCAGCCATTATTTGTAGTGTTCTACATTAACACAACAGATCTACATATGCAGTGAACAATCAGACTGTTGAGGGTCGGGATCATTACACAGTGGTACTTAAACTCACAGTAACTTGTTAAAAGAAGGATGGAGTTCAGTTTGGTCACGGTCAGCAGCATTCACTGTGAAGATGCTACGGTTTGAGTTAAAGTACCACTGTGTTAGGAAGATGTGACTGTGTATGAGCTCACCGGTACATGTGTGAATCCTTTGCTGTATGTGTGTGTGTATAGATGTAGTTGTAGTCAGTGTGGGTTGCCTTGGTTCCAGGGCGTGGTGTCGCCGATCCCGCCCATCTCCGGGGCTTCACTGCGGGACGTTCTGGGCTCTCTCATGCTCTCTATTGTAGGTGGGACCAAGCCTCTGCCTGTCTCCCTTTCTCCCCCCTTCCCCTTTGTCCTCCCTTCTCCCTCTGTTCTTTCTTGCTGTCACTCCTGACCGTTTTCCCCTCACTCACATCAGCTCAGCAGTATTTGGGTCGCCATTGGCTGATGGACTGTTCACTTCTTCCTAATTGTTTAGGATTTGGACCACTCAGGCATGTTCTTTGAGGTACTTCAGGGAATGCCTCTCCACACTCATTATGTTTTGTTGCCTTTAGAAGAAATACAAGGGTCATGAATAATTAATGACTGTGTCATGTGCTGTTGCATCTCGATTTTGTTTAAAATCCAAATACCTTTTGGTGATGCCCCGTGTTAAAATGCTTTCCACAGCAGCAGAGTAGAAGGTCTTTAGTACTCCCAGACGCCCTGAGCACACCTGGCATTAATGTGTCTTGGATGATCTATCTCAAGTGGACAGCTGTAGGTACAACTGTTCATACTTGGTATTTCAATGTGTCTCCACTTGAGTCTCAAGTGACAACTTGTAATCAGATCTCACTTCACAGCTCTGTATTTAAACAAACATGTACATCATTTTCCTTCGCAAATACTCAATACATTGTTGTTTAGCCCGCACTTTGCATATAATACGCCAGTAAAGCCAAAGATACAAAGGAGAGATGCATTTCCTGTTCCAAGTCTGCCGGAAACTAACAGAAGAAGATGAGAGGAAATCAAGACAATACACACTGGGTCTATTCCTCGGTTGTTGACTGAGTATGTACCTACGCTTACACAGCGGATGCCAGTTGAGAAGGTGGTCTTTCCCAGGCCACTTCTCTTACAGTGCTAAAACAGAGTGGCTACCTCAGAATGTGGTCCAAGAGATTCGATCTTAATGCATCCTCGATGCATCTTGGGTGCATTCACAACTGTACTTAGAGCTGTCCACTTGTGATTGGATCTTAGGAGACACATGTTAATGCCAGTTATGAACAGGGTCAGAGAGACTTTAAATTTCTTTAGCTAATATGTGGACATGTCCGATCCTCTGTGAGGTGGACTCCAAGGTACCTGAAGGTTGTGTGTAGGGTTTGGTAGCTCTTTTGCTGCTTCTTCCTAAAGCCACCACCAGTTCCTATGTTTTACTGATGTTCAGTAGGGGGTTGTTGGCCTGGCATATTGATTGCTTCTACTTCCAGGTAGGCCTTCTTTGAATTGTTGATGACACACTACTGTGTCATCAGCAGACATGATGATGAAGTTGGAGCTGTTTCTTACCACATGTGTGTACATGGAGGACAGCAGGGGGCTGAGTACACAACCTTGGTGGACACATGTGTTGAAGATGATGGGTTCTAAGTGTGACTGACCACCTAAGTTGTAGCAGTCAGAAAGTTCAGGATCCAGGCACAGAGGGAGGCGTCTGGTTCCAGGTCCATCCGATAAGTAGCTGGCTACTGGGGATTATGGTTATGCTGAAATGAAGTTTATAAACGGTTCATAAATCCTAAAACAACATTTCAGGGTTTTATCCTATTTCTTTGAACCCTAGCTGGCTCTGGTCTTCTCAATCACAGTGCTTATCTCCGATTGTTATTAGTTAGTGAATCAAAAAGATCTGTTCATTGACAGCTGTACAACTGGTTAGAAAGGGTGAAGTCCACCAACACAAACACAGACATCAGAATATTTTTACCGTCATTGTGAAGAAGAACGTTACTTGCTCCAATACTCAAAACAAGAGTGATCCTAAAATATTATTAGATGAAATATTAAAAGTAATGACACTCAATTAGAGTTATGTGGAATAAAGATCTTCTTGCTGATTAATTAGAAGTCAGAGGTTGTGCTGTCTTCTTAAACAAGCTAGCTGTGGTCGGTCAGGCCACCACTTTAGGCCAGATATAATTATTTCAGCACTACTGGATGGATTGCAAAGAAACGGTGGACACACATGTATGTTGTAATAACTTTAGTCATCCACTAGCTTTTCATCTAGCGCCAATATCAGGTCAATATGTAATTCTGTCCAATACTTTTGGTTTATTACCAAATGTCCAAACTTTAGCACACTTAACAACATGGTGAACATGGTAAACATTATATCTGCTAAACATCAGCATGTTAATGTATCATTGTGAGAATGTTAGCACGCAGATGTTACCATATTGCCATGACTGCTAGCTTGCTACAGATTCTAAGTCTTGTTAAAATGATTTATATAGTTACTGTTTAGATGCCTTCACTGAACATTTAGTCCAAACCCATCCATCCATTTTTCACTGCTTATCCTGTATGCGGTGGCAGCAGGTTGAGCAAAGGTGTCGAAATATCTTCTTCTTTAGCCATGTCCTTCATCTCATGGAGGCGTTCCCATGCCTGTTGGGATATACTGTACAGTCCCTTCAGCATGTTCTAGGTCTTCCCTTGGTCCCCTCCCACATTACAAGGAGGTGTCTTGAAGGTAACCTAATCAGATGCCCCAATTACCTCAACTGGCTCTTTTGCCCATGGAGGAGCAATGCTTCTAATCAATGCTGACTTCTTACATGTTTAAGTCCAAAGCAACCTATTCTGACTTTCAGCTGACTTCAAATAATATTTAATGCAGCTATGATGAGCTTATTCCCTGAATGTTGTCCTAGACCAGGCCCATGGAATCCATGGAATCCATGGCAATCCTCTGTAAAATAGTTTGAAGTAACAACTATTTAATGATCATGTTACCGGTTGTATGTATGGGCCGGTGTGAACTTGAAACACACTAAGACAGAACCCAAGAACTCTTGGGTTCTGTCTTAGTGTGTTTCTTTATCTAGTTTATATACTCTAGGTTATATACTTTTGATTCCCGTTCTGGTTTAATTGTACCCCTCTTCCCCCCTCTGGTCTGTGGTCCCTCACTGAAAAGAGGAAACCTGGAGCTGATGCATGTGCATCAGCCCACCAACAGTTTGTCTCATAGATGATTTAAAACCCTTACTATGATTCATATGAACTTAGTTGCTATGTGTCCCCTGTCCACATCCAAAGGCAAAAGTGTAACAACCTCTTCCGAGTGGCCACGCTTGAAGGCAAGGTGAAAGAATGCATCATAGAGAAGGGAAAGATGGGATAAATTGGTAATAAAGAGGATAACAGCACACATTTCCAGACCGTCTTTTCTGGAAGGCATTCAAGGAATGTAGACCTTCACACAAACAGTGACAGCAGTAGTTGTGGTAGTGTGAAGAATGAAAAGGACAGTAGTTCAAATTCAATCTACTTTTACAACTTCACACACCTGGCTAACCTGTGTGTGAGTCAGACAGCGATAAGCACTTAGCCTGAATCATGTTGAAGCCCTGAAACCTGTCCTGGGTGCACAACCATTTGTCTATTTATGAATCAAAGATACTACGGACCTTTTTCTGGTTTCTAACTCGACAACACGACATATGCTTGTGGATTATTCATGACCCTCACATCAGCACCCCAGACACACTAGCCTTCATCTCAGCCCCACCCAGGCATGATGCTTGCCTTAACCTTTCACCTGGATGTCATCAATAATGGGCTTCACTGTGGTTTATTTCCTGTCTTAGTGGTTCAGAAATGCACCACATGCAACTTCACTGGAATAATTTGTTTGCTGAATTGTATTCTGGTTAAATATCAAAGCACAATTTTACACAAAACACAAGGTAATGCTTAACTGGTGACACCAACTGTGGGTGTCACAGTCTAAAACACTGACCTGTGCAGGTGCTGCCTGCATCAGTGGCCTGGGTGCATGGTTCATAGACTTGCTTTTGAATTATTTTGCAGTGATCATTTTGTAATTAAAATGCCCAATGTCACATATTGATCAGTTTGTACTAAAAAGGTAGTCTTGAACTGGAGCTGTAGCTTTGGTTTTGGTTGCAGCATACCACTGAGAAACAAGGTCTCGATCACTTCCATAATAACCAGCTTGACAAATCAAACAAGAAATATATGTGTCATACAGTTACTATCACCACAGACATTACATGTATTAGCTTCAGTACGCATGGACACAAAGCAAAATCTTAAATCCATGTTAACATCGCACCCTTTCAACTGATGGTAATTGTTTTGCATGTCATTCAGCACATCACTGGTTAAGTATGATGATATTGATTCCTGAGTCTCAGATGTTTACCCTGTTATTATGTGTCCAACAGGTGGAGGATGAACTGAGCTCTCCTGTGGTGCTTTTCAGGTTTTCCCAGGAAATGAGTTCTGGTAAGGTTCACACTCTAGGGAAACAAAATAATGACTAAGCTAATCTTCATGAAGAGTGTTTGTCAATTTGTACAGTTGTGGGTGACTGTGGCTCAGTGGTAGATCAGGGTCACCTCAATCAGAGGATTGACTGTTTCAACCCCCGCTCCGCTGGTCCATGTTGATGTGTCCTTTGGCAAAACACTTAACCCCAGATTGCTCCTGCCGGCTGTTCCAGCGGTGTATCACTGATAAATGGGTATACAGTGGGCAACTGGAAAGTATTCAGACCCCTTTAAATTTTTCACCCTTTGTTACGGAAAGTATTCAGCATTGCAGCC
This sequence comes from Anoplopoma fimbria, assembly GCF_027596085.1. Taxonomy (NCBI): domain Eukaryota; kingdom Metazoa; phylum Chordata; class Actinopteri; order Perciformes; family Anoplopomatidae; genus Anoplopoma; species Anoplopoma fimbria. The sequence continues at coordinate 18,001,828 of NC_072459.1, read as the reverse complement.
ATTTGCTAAAATCGAAAAAGTTAATTTTTTTTTTTCGCATTAATGTACACTCAGCAACCCATCTTGACAGAAAAAAACAGAAATGTAGAAATTTTTGCAAATTTATTAAAAAAGAAAAACTGAAATATCACATGGTCATAAGTATTCAGACCCTTTGCTCAGTATTGAGTAGAAGCACCCTTTTGAGCTAGTACAGCCATGAGTCTTCTTGGGAATGATGCAACAAGTTTCTCACACCTGGATTTGGGGATCCTCTGCCATTCTTCCTTGCAGATCCTCTCCAGTTCTGTCAGGTTGGATGGTGAACGTTGGTGGACAGCCATTTTCAGGTCTCTCCAGAGATGCTCAATTGGGTTTAGGTCAGGGCTCTGGCTGGGCCAGTCAAGAATGGTCACAGACTTGTTCCGAAGCCACTCCTTTGTTATTTTAGCTGTGTGCTTCGGGTCATTGTCTTGTTGGAAGGTGAACCTTCGGCCCAGTCTGAGGTCCTGAGCACTCTGGAGGAGGTTTTCTTCCAGGATATCTCTGTACTTGGCCGCATTCATCTTTCCTTCAATTGCAACCAGTCGTCCTGTCCCTGCAGCTGAAAAACACCCCCATAGCATGATGCTGCCACCACCATGTTTCACTGTTGGGATTGTATTGGGCAGGTGATGAGCAGTGCCTGGTTTTCTCCACACATACCGCTTAGAATTAACGCCAAAAGTTCAATCTTGGTCTCATCAGACCAGAGAATCTTATTTCTCATAGTTTGGGAGTCCTCCATGTGTTTTTTGGCAAACTCTATGCGGGCTTTCATATGTCTTGCACTGAGGAGAGGCTTCCGTCGGGCCACTCTGCCATAAAGCCCCGACTGGTGGAGGGCTGCAGTGATAGTTGACTTTGTGGAACTTTCTCCCATCTCCCTACTGCATCTCTGGAGCTCAGCCACAGTGATCTTTGGGTTCTTCTTTACCTCTCTCACCAAGGCTCTTCTCCCACGATTGCTCAGTTTGGCTGGACGGCCAGGTCTAGGAAGAGTTCTGGTCATCCCATACTTCTTCCATTTAAGGATTATGGAGGCCACTGTGCTCTTAGGAACCTTGAGTGCTGCAGAAATTCTTTTGTAACCTTGGCCAGATCTGTGCCTTGCCACAATTCTGTCTCTGAGCTCCTTGGGCAGTTCCTTCGACCTCATGATTCTCATTTGTTCTGACATGCACTGTGAGCTGTAAGGTCTTATATAGACAGGTGTGTGCCTTTCCTAATCAAGTCCAATCAGTTTAATTAAACACAGCTGGACTCCAATGAAGGAGTAGAACCATCTCAAGGAGGATCAGAAGAAATGGACAGCATGTGAGTTAAATATGAGTGTCACAGCAAAGGGTCTGAATACTTATGACCATGTGATATTTCAGTTTTTCTTTTTTAATAAATTTGCAAAAATTTCTACATTTCTGTTTTTTTCTGTCAAGATGGGTTGCTGAGTGTACATTAATGCGAAAAAAAATGAACTTTTTCGATTTTAGCAAATGGCTGCAATGAAACAAAGAGTGAAAAATTTAAAGGGGTCTGAATACTTTCCGTACCCACTGTAAACACCATTCACCACCTTTCATGTTGTACCTGGTGATTGGCGGTAAAAGTCTGTGTGAGTGGGTTTCCTGTACGCTGTAGTCTTTAGCTTAGAAGACAACAAGATGCTTGAAGTAACTTCCATGCCCAAAGATTGGAATGAAGTTGAGATTACATCAGGATAATAATGTCACTATAAACAAAAATAATTGTAGTACATTGTTGTATTCTTACTTTAGTTGCTATTTCCCCTCTTGTGTTGATAGTGTCCAGTGGAGGCTCAGTGGAAGGTTACTGTTCTGGGGAGAAAGAGGTGCTTGATACCTTCAACAGATGGGTGAGTGACTCCTCCTCCTTTAACATGTACTGTACCTTGTATCTTTGCTAGTTAAAGCTGCATAATTCATATTTTCATAGAAATGATAGGACTAGGGATGGGTATCGTTAGGGTATATCACTACTAGTATCCATTCTGCTTATCGGTTCTGTTCCTTATTGAACTTTTATGGGTTCTTTTTGATTATATTGTGAGAATAAAAGACAATTAAGTATAGTAACAACATTGCTTTATTATTCTTGTACTTAGGGAAATAGTCTTTCTTAAGCAGCAATACAAAAAATTCCAAAATTTTTAAAATACATTCTAAACTAAACAACTAGACCAAAAACAGTTAAAGAAACTGAATATTGGACTTAGATCTATACAAATGTTTTGACAGCTTATTCAGCTCTCCCAATTGCCAAAAAGTAAACTAACTAAATAATCCATTTATAACACCCGTATCCCAAGAACTGTGGCTCAGTGCACTGATTCATCTCTCTTTATATGCATAACTGTATCTTCATGTTGCAGCAGGAAATACCATGCATACTCTATGAGCCGATACTATTGAGAACATGAATAAAGTATGGACTTCGAAGCTCACTCTGGTTAATACTATGGATGTATAGATGTTAGCCCATGGCTATGGCCTTGTGCTTTTTTTGTCTACAGTTTCAAAACAACAGAAAAGTTTGCAATTTGACAGGAATATTTTGTGCTATAGCAAAAGAATAAAAAGTTAGAGCAGAACCAATTTAGTGGAGTGTTCTGTTGGACCACACAGTTGATGTTTTCCTTTTTATGTTGTCCTGGGCGTAGCTGGGTGAACAGCTGCTTCAGCTGGTTCCCACCAGTGGGGTAGATGTGGTGGAGCTTGAGGATGAGGGAACATGTGTTCGCTTCAGTCCCCTCCTGACTGCTGCAGGTAACATGAACACACACACACACACACACACACACACACACACACACACACACACACACACACACACACACACACACACACACACAAACACACACGCGCACAAGCAAGATGCCCTGATAGATACTGTGAGAAAGGTTTAATGAAAACATGACCGTGACTTTCTCCCTCCTGTCCAGTTCTGGGGACCCGAGAGGAGAACATTGAGGACATGATGGAGAAGCTGTCAGAGCTGGTGCCTGTGATGTGCTCCACCATGGGCCTCAGACAGGACTTCCGAGAGGAAACCCACCGACACTCTCCCTCGCTCACATACATAGAGGAGCTTAGCTGGCCTGGCCTTGGTGCTGTGCGGTAAGAGTGGATAGGCATTACCTGTATTCATTTAAAGCAACTTCCAGTTACTGTACTCAACCATGTTAGACTGATGTAAGCACATCAACCTCACCAAAAAAGCTGATCTACTTTAAATGCTGCCTTTAGAGACAGTAGGGTTTAATGTTTCATGTAAAGAGGGGCTTTGACTTCATGTCAGCCAATAATGTAATGTAATGAGTGTAACATCCTCCTCCATGTCTGCCCAAATCACGTTACTCTGCGAGGCAGCTGGGAGTGCAAGATTATGGAAAGATCAAAAGATCATGCCAAATGATATGTATACCATCATATCGCCCAACCATAGAAGGTGAGGTAAGCGAAACAGGAACAGGGCTGATGGGAGAGGTTCAGTGGAAATAAAGTTGATAATGGGCGGGATGGTTAATTGAGGTGCAGTTGGTAAAGAAAGTGGTGGTTCAGCAGAAGGTTGGGTGACCCTGTGGATTTGTTGGTTACGTGCTACTGGATAGAGTAGGGGTTAAGAATGCTGACCAGGTGACAATGAGATTAGTGCTGGTGGATACATTTTATCGTTGATAAATTATCTAGATGGGAGTTAGGTAAAGAATAATAGTGAGATGGTGAGTCATCGTAGTGTGGCTCAGCAGATGGTTAGGTGATCCCAGTGAGTTGGTTCAGTGGAAATGAAGGTGATTCTTGGCTCTCACTCTTGATTGGAGCATTTGTTAATGATAAGATGAAAGCAGCAGAAGGTCAGGTGGCACAGCTGGTTGTTGGACCACCTCCTCAGATAAATGAGGTAGTAAATAAGATCAGTAGAGGGTGATAAGATGGCTAGTTGGATGGCTAGAGTTATATCACTCTGTTAGTCATTTGGTTTCGTATGTGCAGTGTGCAAACAAGATAAAGTGTGAAGTACTTTGATAAGTGGGTCTGTTTCAGGAGAAATGAGGCTGATTCATTGGTTGGAGTGTGAGGAGAGAAGGGTTTGGTTGGTTAGGGTTCTAAACAGAGCAAACAGGTTTAAAAGAGACTCGAGACTTGACTTGGATTAACATTAATGACTTGTGAGCATCTCTGACAGAAAGTAGTCCCTCCTCTGTGCACCAGAAATATGGTGTGAGCTACGGCTGGGCGAGAATTCAATATGATAATCTCATTTCTTTTCACATCATGATTAAATCATCACATACTAACTCAACTTACTCCAAATATCTGATCAAACTATTGTCGTCATGTGTTCACTCTGTATTTGTGTGAAGTGGGACGCTATATTGTCAGTATATATTTTTTCTATGATTTTTGCTTGACTCCATTTGTTCATTGTGCACTAAAGTTCTTTATTAATTGAGTAAATACTCTGTACTTTTCATTTGTTAAGTATTCCATTAACACAGGAGTAATCAAAAATAGGTTCTACCTTGTGGTTATTCATTGACTGTTTATTTATTGAATTACCAGAAAAATTGCTGAATCGTGAATGATCTATATCATAAAAAAATATTTTGGCCGTATCACCCAGCCCTAGTGAGAGCATTATGGACCAGTCCTGCCATGTCTGAATGAAGCCTAAAGGAACAGACCCCTCTGTTTGAAAGACATGGCTTTAAGTGACAGATTAAACCAGCCGAGTGATCAATTTCAGTTGTACTTAGTGTCCTTGTAACAACGTTGGGATTTGCTGTGTTGCTCAGTAGGACTTAAACTTGAGTGTTGATGTTCAGGTACGAGCCTCAGACTGAAGGAATGGATGAGAGCAGGAGGAAGCAGGAGCTGGAGAAAATCAACAGTGAGCTGCTGAAGAAGCTACAAGACCTTGACACTGACATCATCTTTTCCACTGGTTAGTAGCACCTCTTCACATCTGAGAGGCCTGTGAAAGATGTAACTCAGTATTCATCTTGTCCATCTCCTCCTCTCTCCCCAGGCCCTGAGTTTGGGATGAAGGAGGACTGTATCTTTGTTGGCATGGTCACTGAGGACGTTGATGTTTCAGAGTTGGTGGACACAGTAGCTAACCTCGGGAGGGACATAGAAGAGAGCGGAAGGGTAACTGCTATATCATTTCTTTTTCTAGGATACTTGAAGGTCAAAGATTTAATGAATAGTTTAAATTCAATCAGTAACCTCCCACCAATACTGACAGTGGTTTCAATATTTTAATTTGCTATAACTGGAATGGTGATGGTCTTTACGTAATTATACCCCTTCTTTGAAAAATTAAACAGTATGAAAGAATGAATAAATCTCTCCCAGACGATTAAATATCTCCAGACCTGTTTTAACATTAGGCATAAGCATATTTTACTAGCTTCTCAACAACTACAACAAACACAACAAACCGCTTTATTTGTGAAAAATCTTTAGGCAAAGTATTTCCTTAAAAAGAGAAACGGGGCGTGGCAGAATGCTGATTGAGAGTAGACGGCAGAGGCCTGTCAATTTCGAATGCTTCAGATTCACTAACATACGGTGGTAAGAACAAAATTGGATTAGCACATGTCATGAACCTGAGGGTTTGCGTGTGCACTTACTTTGTCTGAAAACATTTCCACGCACACATTAGTGAACGTTGTCCACTGTGATCATGTGTTCCAAAAATACCTCTCTTTTATGGTTTGGATTCTGCCTAAATTCTGTCCCCGGGTAACGAACATCAGGGGTTTGATATCAGTAGAGGTACCAGGTTTCTTCATCAGATTTTGGTGCTAACTATGTCAGAAATGAATGATGGAGTGCTTCTTTCAAGATAACAACAGTACAGGGAGAATAACATTAAGCTTATTTTCTGCAAAGAGCCCAAGTCCACTTGAAAAACCCTGTTTTTTTATCAAAGGAACCAGGTCGATGCTAACTTGGAGAAACACGTACGTCATCCCTGCACCACTCTATTCTGACATTTCTAAATCGTAATGACTCTTTCCTGTGTAGCTACTGGAGAACATGACAGAGGTGGTGAGGAAAGGCATCCTGGAGGCAGAGCTGCAGCTGCAAAAGGCCAATGAGGACAAACTCATGGAAGAGGTGTGTGTGCATGCCTGTGTGTTTCATTGCACTTATGTTTTGTTAGAAGTTAGTTAGTACTTTGGGGTAAGGATTAAAATTAGAAGTAAACAATTGGTGCTCAGGCTTAGGAGTCCTCAGGAGACTAACATGTTTGTATGTTCTTACTTCAATAATTTTGGGTTTTTGTTCTGGGTGTGTGAAGGTCGACATGTAAGTATACAAATAATTAATAATAATAATAATAATTAAGCCTTTATTAGTCCCACAATGGGGAAATTCGGTTCTCTGCATTTGACCCATCCCGGAGGAGCAGTGGGCTGCAATGAAGCCATCCAATCCAATCCATTGAAATGTTTGATTTGCTTTGTGTCTGTGTGTAGGGCATGCTGAGACAGCTTCCTCTGGTTGGCTCTGTGTTGAACTGGTTCTCTCCATTTGAAAGCTCCGTTAAGGGCAGGACCTTCAACCTGGCTGCAGGTAGAGTGTCTTTGTATGGTGGGAGTTAAAGTCTAAAATATGCATATGGTTTAGAACCTGCTGAATGTACAGGACTGTTCATAGTCCTTTTGTTTATATGTATTGCTCCTGTACATACAAGGCTATAACCATATTACTGTGTCCATTATGCTGATTACCTTATCTAAAAAGTACTGATCCAGGTGTGTGAATATTTGTCAGTATTGATGTATAACGAATAAATGGTGTGTGTCCTTAGGTTCCCTGGACTCCACAGAGACGACTTACTCCACCAAGGCCCAGTCAGGCAGGCTGTCCCTGCAAGAAAGTCCCACCTCCTCATCAAAGAAACAGCCAGGTAGGATCGAGATTTGTCCACCAGTGTTAAGCTGTCGTCAGTGAGACCGAGCTCCTCCTGCAGATCATTCAAAGGAAAAGCCTCCCAGTACAGGAAGGGATTATATGTATCCTCTGTGGGCCACTGGAAGGCTTTTCATGTGAAACATATGTGCAGGAAATGTTGGGTTTCATTAACAGCATAACAAGGATCGAAAACTGTAAATCTCACTAACACCAGACAGAGTCATAGAGAAAATAATCCACAATATGTGCTTCTATAAACTCAGTGGGAGTGTGACTACTCCCAGGGCTATTTGGTTAACTGCTGCTGCTAGCCAGCTAACAACAAACATGCTAGACAGCCTAGAACATGCTAGCGCTAGTCAGTTGTTTTAGCTCTTATTTTCTCTGTACTGGAGGTTTACTCCCTCCTGACATTTTTTTCTTGAAGCCGAAGATCATTTCAGTCAATAACTTATTATTGGAGTGGGAAAATAGGCTCCCTGAGCTTGCTAAATTTCAATAACTGTCAGTTAGTAAGCTTGTTAATCCAGGAGTCCTATCTCAAACCAAGCCTCCTCTGTGGAGCCCTTTATACTGTGAGTGAGTTGTGCAACACAGCTAATAAGCTATGATTGCTTCCTCCATGTTTGACTCTTCGGCTCTCTTATTACCTCAAAGGTTGTTTTTATTTATTTTTTCAAAGTTTAACTCCGAATGCGAAAACTGTGCATGTATTTCCTTCCCCCCTGTCGGTTAACTCGGCTGTGTCCTCGTGTGTATGTCAACACTTGATACTTTAATGTAACCTGCCTGATCGGATATGTTTTGTAGTCGAGGGAGCGTCTGTAAAACAGTGGATAAACACATTTAATTTATTTTCAATTCTTTACAATAAAAGTCCCCTGTTATTTTTGCTGCTTACTCTTAATCAATGTAATATTAATCGACTTGTTTTATTGAAGATCAGCTGCATACAAAGCCCCATTAATTTGATGATAAACAGGAGAGATATAGACCTACTTTAGATATATTGTTGGGATTGTGTCCGCATGCTATCCACACCTCACTAAGGTCTCAACTCGATGCCAGCCAGACCACTTGGGCATGTGGTCTGGCTGATCCTTATACGGGCATAATCTCGGAGCGTACAGGGTTGACAGTTATTGGCATTATTGGATGAAACAAATCCCTTTGGAAAGACAAGACCACTGCTTTATAGACGGTTGTTTTGGACAGAGCATGTTTTAATAAGCAGCCATATATCCTCTAAATGTAGAAACATTTTCCTGGGAAAAAGAACCTCATTGTTCTTGTTCATAGTAGGCAAAGCAGTCACATTTTTATTCTTGACCATTTCCATCTTACAAAAAGTTTTTCCCTCCAACTACTTCATGTTGGATAGCTTGTGAGTTGATGGAGAACATGAAAATAGTGGATAGTAATTTATGTCTGCACTCTCTGATCTCTCTTTCTTTGTTACTAGTATCACAGAATTCTACTACATTCTGAAAGTGACATCCGACTCTTGTGCACTTCCTGTCTTGACGTTGTCCTCACAGGTCAGAGGTTATTCCGCCGCACAGGGGCGGGCTCCGATTCCTTCAGTGAAACCAGCTCCATCGGGCCAGCTGAGGAGACAACCAGGGAGGCGAGTACCACTTCAAGCAGTAGCATCCACCCCCCTGCATCTCCTCCTGCGCCTGAGGAGGACTCACACACCGCAGGTGTTGTGGTACCAGAGAACACCCAGGAGCCTTCTGTGCAGGCGCACACACAGCTCGAGGATGAAGTGGCCTCAGAGGAGAGGCAGCCTGAAAGCCCAGAGGTGGAGCAGAGCGGTAGATAGGATACACTCTGTCTGCAGGTGTCCTCAACCGCCCTCTTAATGGTACCAGCCTAACAGATGTTAAAAAGAACGGCGTTATTATATTGTGAATCTAACTCTTCCAGTTTCGAGGGGAAGGTGGTGATGGAGCTAGGTGGGGCTGTTTGTCTCTGTCCAATGTCAAAGGAAAATCCACGCCTAATACTTCAATACTAGGATGCTCACTTTAGTGCATTTTAGGTTGTTTTCTTTTTTATTAGTGACGTGTTCTAATAGGTTGATGAAGAATATTCTGCTGCACTCAAAATATCTCAACGGATAATTTCACCATGATTGGTCCTGTATTCACCGGTATAAAAAGAATACAGTAAACAACAGAATGTGGTGTTATAGGGTGGATTTCTCCTTTAAAGGTAGGATGGACGTCCAACCCAGCATTGATCCCTCTGTCCATTGATGTCTTGTTGATTTAGAGCAGAGGAGGAGCCATATCACACACAGTGTTTCTTTAGCTTTAAAGAGAAATAAGATTGGTTCAGGACCAGAGTCTCCGTTTAATACTCACTTTAACTGGAAATACAGCAGCTCCATATTAAAGCAATGAGTGTCACTGCAATTTAAATGTTTAGATTCCTCACTGTAAATAGTCTACGCAGATGTTATATATCTAACCCATGAAAGTAACTAACTGTAATTATTTATAATTAAATAAATCTGTAAAGAAGGAGTAGAGTATCATAATCTATTTAATTGAAAAATGCCTACTGATAATAGCAGCCACCTGCTTCAAACACTCCCTTCATGTTTGCACTGAAACAAATCTTTAAAAAAGAACAAGATTTTGAGAAAGACGTCACATTGTTTTGAATAAAACCTTTTAATTTCATGAGAAAAAGTCACAATATTACAAATCATCATAACAATATTTGACAAGATAAAAAAAATATATATATATGAAAAAGTTAGTAATTGCTTGCTTCATCTAAATCGTCTTTAGATGAAGTTGTAATTTTATGAGGAAAAAGTTATGAATTTACAAACTGAAAAGTCATGTTACGAGATAATATTTTTTATTATATCATTTTAATAGTTTTAGTTAGCATAATTCTAAAAGAAAACGTCATGGATTAAGTAGTATTTTTGAGAACTATATCAAACTTTTAAGAACAAGCAGAATATTTCCCTATTGTATGAAGAGCATGTCCATGGTTTAATTCCATTGTTCTAAAATACGTAATAAGGAGCTTATTGTTGAATCCTTAAAACTTCAGATCCTCCATATTCCTCATTTTGACCTGTAGATCGACAGACTGTTCTCTGATAACAGCGGAGTAGGAGATTATACATTTAGAACATAACATGACAAATTTATTCTCAGAAATGATGTCTTTGTTCCAACAATATCATGACCTTTTCTGGTACAATAACAACTTTATTTTCGTAATGTTTGACTTGTTCTCAAAATAATGACTTTCCCCCAAAATACTATGACTTCATTCTCATAATCTCAAAGTTCTGTAAACACAGGGGCCCTAATACTCCATTTAACAACATAAACTCTGTGAATCAAAATCAGATTCTTATTTCTTATTGCACATGCAGCTGTGGTCAGTGTTTTCTTTTTCTTTATTTATGCAAATATACTTTTGTGTTTATCAGTAATGCAACCTGAACAAAGTGACCTTGTGTCACAGAGGAGCATTGCTTCACAGGTACTCACTGTAGTAATATTTCTGTTCTTTGCTAAAAACATCCTGCCAGACCTGGTTTAAAGTACTTCCTGTCTGCCCATTAGAAGGCCAAATGGATGTTTTTCTCTGCTTGTTTGTTTGTCTTTTTTCTTTACACTTGAGTTGGTGTTGCTGGGTTTGGAAATCTCCCCACCAACACTAAAGTCCCTTCTTTTGCCCTTGTCGATTTGATTTACACAGTTCTACATAATAACAGATAGCACCAGATGATGATGAGCATGTTTCGTATATTTTATTATGTTTCTTTAAGGGGTTTTGTGTGTGGAAGTTCACAAAATCCAAACGGTTCTCACAGCACCACTTTGCTAAATTGGGAAGAGCAGCTTTTTCATGGTTTGAGTTGTTGCTCATTCCCTGCATTCCTTTCACACTTTATTGTATACTAGGTGTGTTTGCCACACTGGGACAATGTCACAGAACCTTGAGGGCAGATCCTAAAGGACCCTGCACACTGTGTGCTTTTGGCCTTCCTAGTCTGTCGTAAAAGAAATGTGGTCAAATCTGTGGTCTTCAATCCAAACTGCGGTCCTAGATTCCACTGTGAGACACCTAACCAAAGATCGCCTGATTCAAAACCCTTACTGGAGCAGTTCTCACAATGTATCTGCTGCTGAAGTGTGTTATAAATTCAAACTTAATATGAAACTGCCATGGGAACTTCTGTGTTCATGAAAACTTCTGTCGCCTGATTGTAAAGTGTGAATTAATACAGTGATTTGACAAGGAATTTACAATGAGAACAATTTCAGCATTAATGCACTTATTCTGTAGATCATTTCTTCACTCCTTTTCTTTATTTAATTTCAGACATGGTTTAAATGAAGCAGATTCTTGTTGATGATTATTTCTGTTATTTTGATCCTAATTTAAAGCTAAATCATAACTTCATAACCTTACGAGAACATGTTTGATGAAGAGCTTTGATTTGATTTAGTGAAATATCCTAGACCGTCCTGCCTGTCACTGTCTGAATGATTGATTGTATTTGATAAGTAGAATCTTTTCTCTTGAACTTTTCTACGATTAGTTTACAGAAAAGAAACACTTTGACATTTTCTGTAAGTTCTGTCTCTCAACAGAATAAAGTCAAAGTCTTCCAGTCTTAATGTCTGGCCACAGCTTACTGTGGATCAGTTCTAACTCTACAAGTACCTCTCCGTCTGATTTTTTGTCTTCGTCTGTACTATAGGGAAGTGTTCATTCAATGCAACTGGCATGTGTGTAGTTCAGTTATTCAGGATGCATACTTGATGACATTTGTAATTGGAAATAATTTCTAGATATCTGGCTATAAATCAAATCCAAAAAGAAAAACACTGTCAGGCATAAATAACAAAAAGACACATTTACAGACAAAATGGAAAGGTCTGAGTGTATAAATGTGTTTTAAGACCTTGTAGCATGCTGGACTGAAACTCCATCTCCTTTTGCTACGACTGAAACTAAATCTACGACTACAACAAAAGAAGATAAAACAGCAGTCAAATCCATACAAATAACAGTGATCGAACAATAATACAGTTTAACAGAGGTGTGGACTTGAACCACATGACTTTGACTCAAGACATACAAAATCAAAAAGGTAAATTTGAGACTTGTAACTTCACTTTGACCTTCACTTAGCCTGTTGACTTGAAATGACTTAATGTCTTCCTCAAGCCTAAAGATAAAGAAAAAAAATGTATGAATGTAGCTAAACTAATTGTTGACTTGGGACTTGTTGGATCTGTTGTGCGCCTTGCTTTTAGTGACTTGTTGGTTTTGACTTAGGACTTTTGGTTTTGACTTGGGACTTGTTGGTCTTGACTTGGGACTTTTGGTCTTGACTTGGGACTTTTGGTCTTGCTTTGGGACTTGTTCTTGATGTAGGACTTGTTGGTCTTGACTTAGGATTTTTGGGCTTGACTTTGGACCTGACGTGGGACATGTTGGTCTTGACTTGGGACTTGTTTGACCTGATGTGGGACTTATTGTTCTTGACTTGGGACTTGTTTGACTTGACATGGGATTTGTTGGTCTTGACATACTGACTTGTCTGACTTATCTTGGGACTTGTCGGTGTTGACTTGGGACTTGTTGGTCTTGACTTGTGACTTGTTGGACTTGACAGGGGACTTGTTGGTCTTGACTTGGGACTTGTTGGTCTTGATGTGTGACTTGTTGGTCTTGATTTGGATTACATGTTCCTGTTATTTTTTCCACATCTTGTAGTAACTCCTGGATTGCGTTATATTGTGGAAGGGATGCTTATACTATCTAAAATAGACTAGTAACTAATCATTATCATATAACAACTAATAATAAATAATAACAATAATAACAAGAGGTTAATGCCTTCAGGTGCATCTTTTAATGAACAGGCCACTTCCTCTGGTTTACTGGTTGGACTGCTTTAATGCCTGAGGAGATATCCACAAAATATTCTGAGATAATTCCCGTTGTGTGTTCAAGGACATGTGTTCCAGTTCATTATATCAGACATAGTTGTCTGATATAATGAAATTGGAAAAGGTGTTGTGTATAAATGTCGACTGAGGACATTGAAGCAATATATTGGTTGATTAATTTAGATTTCCTGAATGTAGTTTGTATGTATGTTTACAAAACTGTGATAAGTATATTGTGCCCAAAGGTGAAATGCATAACTGGATAAAATAAAAAAAGGGATTTAAAGGGAATACCTTCATATAATTAACAGTGATTTAAACTGGTGTGTTGCAAAACAATTTTTTATTTATTTTTTATTAAATGGTGAACCTAGTAAGTTGTTGTCTTATTGTCATAATTGCCCCGATTACTTTGAGAAAAGGTAAACGTTTTCATCGATAACGTTAGTATTGCTACAATCAGTGAAACAGTTATCTCAACCCAGAATATGTAGGAGGTTAGTTTTTATATTTAAAATGTTGTACCTAAATGTAATGATCTTTCCAAACAAAGCAATGCACATTATAGTGTTGAGTCAAGTATGTTGTGTTACTCTTCTTTTGCTCCAACAAAATGAATCGAATCTGCAGTTGAAAAAGTCATAAACTAATGGCGTAAACTGGCTCTCGCTAGTTTTTTTGGGAAATGTATTTTTCTTGCCTTCAGGAGTCTTTCGATTTCAACGTTTTCCGCTTTTGAAGAAGACTTCATATCCCAGAGGCAACCGCATGCAGCACGTCGGCTGACGTCGACTGCCTTGGCTCACGCGGACTGTCTCTGGGAGTGCTGAGTCGAATATCCTCTCTGGCGTCTCACCGTTAGAAACCGGCTGCTTTAGTTCACCTGAAGCGGAGACCACACATTCCACTTCGAGTTGGGACGCTCTCACTTACTCCAAGGGGCGACCGTAACATCGGGTTTTGGGGCGGACACTTACGGAGACCAAGAACTGCGTTACTGAAATCTCACACTAGTGAAAAACCAAGACCCACGATGGACCCGAGAGACACTGCCCCTGATTCATGGGATCAAGAGGACGATGTGGAGGCCACGATCGACGGACAACTTGATTCAGCATTAACGTCCCTTAATGTGAACGCGAGACCGTTTGTGCCCAATGTGAACGCAGCCGAATTTGTTCCGACTTTTGTCGTGAAAGCAAATTCGGAAAATCTCGATTCTGTCGGTAAGTTCATAGTCACGTTGGGTAGCTACTTTAGCTAGCAGTTAGCTAGTTGCTAACAGGTGCCTGGGCTGGGTTGTTGCTAGCACGCTAGCCGCTGCACAGACACGCGTGCCTTGAAGCGCGACACGCTAGCTAGCTGCTGGGGTCTTTGGTGTTGCTGTCATTGAGATGGTAGGACTGATTTATCGAGTTTAACTACAACCCATCAACTCTGTTAATGCTACTCGGGCGTTTGACTCTAGAGTGGCCTCACAGCTTGCTGATAACTGTCACAAAAGTCCGCCACCCAGCCGGCATTAGCTTGTTACACCTAACCGGCGCTAGCTAGCTAGCTAGCTAGCATTTTTGGTTAGCCGGTGTGGTTTCCCCATTGAGCGCCTGTGTCGCTCAGTGTAAGTCTTTTTTTTATCTAAGTAACCAACCCGTTTTTTTTCTTAACAGTAAAGAGGACCAATCAAGCGGTCATTCTGGCAAACACCTATGTAATCATTATGAAACAGCCCGACTTCATCTGATGGTTGAAGCTAAGCTCGTCATAGACAAGCATTTTTTTGGGGGGGAGAATGTTAAGTGTTTGGTGTGACGTGGATGTTCTGACGCACTGCTGGTCAAGAGTTAAACAAAATGTGTCATTGGAACCCGCGTGAAGGCATACTTAAGACCTGGACCAGACTGATGTAATAACATGGCAGCACTCACAGGCTAACGTTTGGATTTGACTGTGTTGGTTATAGTCAGTATATCAGTGGTTTCAGAACCTTCTACTGTTGTCCCAAACACTACCCATTTACTTTTCTCAAATGGAAGTTTGTGCTCCACATGTTGAGGTGCTTGACATGACAAACTGTAGTCCTCCAAATGTAACAGGTTCTTGTGTTTTTCTCTGGCCTTGACTCAAGGTGGCTTCAGAAGGCACAGTATATGGAACGTAGGAAAAACTCTTTAACACACACTTTCCTCTTACTTAATTCAGCCTGTAGCAAGAAGAGGTCAGGCTCCTTTCCAACGAACTAAAAACATTAACCTAACCGTTGTTTCTCTTTTTTTAGTTGCTGTTGAAAAGATATCCACCATGGAGGTGTCCGAAAAGGCCGGTATGTATGGGGTCTTTGTTTGTGTGAAATATTCTCTCTGTACCTTGTGTCACATAGATGCTGTTACTGCTCGCCTCATTGTCCTGACATACAGGCCCACGCTGAACCGACTGGAGTTACAAAGCCTTTGGTGGCTCTTACATCATGAGTTTTGGAGACCCCAATTACAGAAGTCTAGTTTGCCTGAAAGCCCCATTCCCCCCTTCTGTAGTATTTTAGCAGTATTGACTCTAAGCATCTACATCTGCCGCTTGGTGCCTTTTTCTTTTTTTTTTTTATAGATTAAAAACTGAGAAGTGTTAGACCACAAACTAACTGAAAGGGGGTTTAGTTGTAGATTAGGATCAGGTTGTCATTTTGTTTTGTCTCAGGCTGTCTGGTTCTTGCCAAACTTTGTTTACTTATCACGTAAAACAGACGTGGCCATATTTCAGTGGGAGATAACGCCACAAATTGTTCAGGAACATTTCAGAGAAGCGTGCAGTGAATCCACCATTCAAGATTAGTTGACCTGTGACCTGATTGAATGTTATTTATTTACGTTAGGACTTTTAATGGGCGATATATTATACTAGAAATAATTTTGATTAACATATTGTCATTTAATGAGCATTAACTAAATAAAACAATATCTATATTATAAAGTGCATACTAATTCAAGTAGAACTTCTCAGAGCAATGCACTTTTAATTCTTAAAAATATTCAGACATTTGGATTGGAATGTGAAAAATGTAAAATATCCTAGATAAATGAATCGTACATAAAATGTGTTTACACATGAACAACCACAGCAGTTGAGGTTAGGTCACCTTTTCTGGGTCATATAGCTTGTTGACTGTGCACACATTGGGCAAGTTTCTGTAATAGACATTGTAAATTAATAGTTAATGGCAAATACAGTTTTATAACTAAATATTTCTTTAACCACTGGAAATCTTCACCCGGTATCTAATGCAAAGATTTATCTTTAAATTTCTTATGGCTGGTTGTAAAATACCACAGCCCCTTGCTGTACAAAAGCCTTGGTCTTTCTAAAATGTACTTAATCTAAAACTCAGTTTAAAAAATATGTTACGGTACTATTATGTGTGGATTCTTTCAAAGAAATGATATGCATTTGATAGTTGGGAAGCCTGGTGAGGTTGATTTACTAAAGATGTTTGTTACTTGTAAGACTTTATAAAGTAAGATCGGGATAAAATAAGTGTTGGTGGTTAAAATGAGTATAATCACATCATTATTTCAATGCTTTATCACTTCAAGTTATAGACGTATGCAACCAGTTCAGAGGGACGCCGAGTAGAAATTGCATCCTAATCTGAATGTTCTAAATTCCTGGAATTGTGTGAGAAGTAAATGTATTTCCAATCGATTAATGGGTGTACAACAAGACTGGAAATAAGAAGTTATAGTCAATGGAACTTCACCCACCCCACACAGGTAGCCCCGCCCTAAAGTTTATCCTGCTTTATGGTCTATTTGACTCTAAATAGACCAAACATACATCATGTCTCCCTTTTCACTTCGTTGCAGGAGAAAGTGAGAACATTGAAACACTTTTAAATGCAATTTATGGTGCTGTGTGTGTGTGTGTGGGAGTATAGCCCAGTATATAATAGTTTTTTGGTAGAGACAATGTTGTTTTTGAAAGGTTAAACACCAACACTTAGGGTGTGAAGAAGAATATTTTGTTAGTTAAAAACTTGGTGTGGATTTTGGAAATGATTAAATCGATCTGTTAACCTTTCGGACTGAGACAACTTAAGTAACAGAGAGGAGGTCTCTCATAATATACACAATCTTTAACCGCATAGATTCATTTGTGCTTAATTTGACTGAATGTAAGTGACATATTAATGGTTTTCTTACATTTTGACTTGGTGACAAGTCTACATTTTAAAAGCTGATTCCTGGTTGCCAACCTGGCAACCATTTTTAAAAGTTAGTGTTAAGCCCTGCTTATCTTCTATAGCAGGTTGCATTAACTGGTCTTAACTAAGCTTGGTCTGAACAGCTAAGTCGGTCTTGGTTAAGACCTGTCTTTGGAACGGAATTCAAGTAGGCTGCATTAACTAAACTGAAACCTAGTCTTAACTTTGCCCGGTCTTGGCGATGCTCGGTCATGTGAATTATCTCACAACTATTTCTATTGCTTTGTGTTTTTCCCAGGATTGAATAGGTGACATTCACTGGACTCAGTTTGGTCAGATCATGAGCCTTCTGTTTACTTCAGTGCAGAAGCACAGCTGGAATCATATCTTTGTCAGAAAGTGGCCTTGTTGGGCTATTCTTACTAGTGTCGTCTATGTGCACATGTTAATACTTAACTCAGTTTTTCAGATAGATTTGTGAGGAACCACAACTGGTCACACAGACTTCAACCACGATTTCTGCGTTTATCAGGCTTAATGTCAGCGCTCTTGAGGGTTTTTCATGTATGTCCCCTTTGATAAATTCTGTCTATGAAGTGCAGCACTACGACAGCAGATCAGTGACCAAATATTATTGTTCTGCTGTGGGGGCTGCTTCTCACATTCCCTGTTGATGCTTCTACATATTTCTTCTCAAATCATGGCATGGTCGCTGTCGCTCATGCTGCTGCTTTCCATGTAATGGCTATGTGAAGGCCAACAGATGCATGGAGCTAAACATAATTCATGAATCAGATCTGATTGGATTAAGATTGCATACAAAAATGGATACTATATTTAAACTGGCTAAATATCTATATCCCAAAACTGAAAGAAAACTGACGGGAGGTATTTCTGGCCGTTATGGTTTTTAAATTGGAACCTGTAATGATACTCTGTTCTTTTCTCTGCTGAAGCATTATTACCTCCTTCCACCTTTTTTTCCAAATATGAACTTCGAAAGCTGCAGTATTGGCTGGTTTACTGCCCTCACAACACATTTGTGCATCATAACATAGACCCAGCTTATCAATGACCAAATTCATTGCTAACTGGTTTTATAATGTCTTTTAATGGATTAGTTGTTGAAACCCTAATAGTCCCTTTTGTTCCCTTTAACTTGCATTATATATATATATATATATATATATTTATATATATTTATTTTTTTTTTTTTTTTTTAAAAACGACATTATCTGATGTTTTTATGTTAATAAAATATTAAGATAAGGTCCTAACAAGCCCACGGCCTGAAAACACATACACTGGCACCATCATTCATTGTAGAATAAGCACAGATTTTAGCCTAAACGTTTTATCAAAGAGAAAGTTGCCAATTCTCAATTGGCTTTGTGTCACTGCAGCACGGGCAGCAAATACAGATGAACAGCACCAAGTCTGCAGCATGGCCGGAGACCGGGACCCTTCATCTGCAGGTAGCTACTGCTCACCCTGCAGTATTTAAAAAAAAAAAAAAAAAAAAAAAAAAAAGAATCTTGCATCAGTCTAAAATATTGATGTAGACTCATTTTTATCAGACAAGGTCTCTTGTGATAGAAACAGCTCAGAAACAAATGGAAACTCAAATATGCTGCTGATTATTGATATGCACCTCTTTTTTTATGCTTAGAAAAAGTAGTACTGAATGAAGAAGTGCAAACAATGTGCTCTGTCTATATTTCACCCTGTTGATTTGTTTGAAGTAGCTTGTCACAGGAAAAGGTCCTGAATAAGGTGGACTGTGTTTGTGGCTGTGCAGCTCCAGTGGAAAACGGCGACTCGGAGATGACCACAGAGGAGCCGTGGGACCAGAAAGAGGCCGAGCCAAATGAGGAGGAGCCAGGAGGCGGGTCTTGTGAGGACCGGGGACCATCGGTGGCAGAAACTACGGAGGAGACGGCTCCGGAGATGATTGAGGAGGAAGAGGAAACGCCAGCGCCCAAGGTTCCACCTACACAGCCAGATGCCCCCAAGAAGGAACACATCAATGTCGTGTTCATCGGTCACGTAGGTTAGTGTGAACACCTGTCTTCTTTTTTTTTTCATAATTTCTTTATAAGAACTATTATTGTCGCTGTCGGATTGAAACCTCTCCTTATTATTATTATTAATTTTATTTATATAAATAAATGCTTTTGGTCATCTTTTAGGTCTGTCTGTGGGTTTAATGAATATTTAGCCAATAAAAGAAGAGCGTGTTGCTAAATCTTGTAACTTCATTGGATAATCGAACTATAGGCAAAACCGCATATCTCCGCCCAGCCTCCTTCTGAATGAAGCATGGCTCAGAAGGTCAGAGCTGAAGGTAAACCGTCATCTGACAGCGTTCCCCACAGCTAGAGAGATCAATGATGGACCAAACGTGTATCAACATTTTCTAGTCAAAAACCTCATTACTCAATTTAGCTTGATTTTTGGTAAATTGTTGATAATATCATGAAACATGCAAGTATCTAACCATATAAGGCAACACCAACTTGCGAGGTTCCAGCCTGACAGCGATGATATGTAATGTCATCGTTTTGTCTGATTTTTAAATCCACTCTGCATTCTTCTTCTCCAGATGCTGGCAAGTCGACCATAGGCGGACAGATCATGTGAGTAGCAGTCTCCCTTCAATGGTTCCCCACCTTTTTATAATGAGTGAATCAGGCTTTGACATTGTTGTGCCTTTCTCTGTTGTTCCCATCCTCTGAACAGGTATCTAACGGGCATGGTAGACAAGAGAACCTTAGAGAAGTACGAGAGAGAAGCCAAGGAAAAGAACCGGGAAACCTGGTGAGTGGGACACTGCTGTCTTTTGTTGACTTTTATTGAATCCAGAACATAGTAAGATGCTCTATGCTGACTGAATTCAAATGTGTTGGCCAACTGCATATAATTGTGGGATTTAACTCTTTAACTTAAGTTTAATTTTAAATTTTGTTAATCTGGTCAGGAACCATGTGAGGCTGTTTAAGCAGCTGGGTCAATATAAGCTTAGATCAACAGCGTAGATTTGCTAGATATATCAGTGTTGGTGTAAATGCCAACCCCTTAGAAACCATCTCAGATTTCATTGTGACCAAATCATGAATCGAATATCAACTCTCTGTCTCCCAGGTATCTGTCTTGGGCTTTAGACACCAACCAAGAGGAGAGGGACAAAGGCAAGACAGTTGAAGTGGGCCGGGCATACTTTGAGACAGACAAAAAGCACTTTACCATCTTAGACGCTCCAGGCCACAAAAGCTTTGTGCCCAACATGATCGGAGGTGCATCGCAGGCTGACTTGGCTGTTCTGGTGAGTTCAGAGAATGTTAAACTGTGAGGTTAAAGTGGAACATCAGATCAGAACTTCACTAGTAGGCTTTGTCTACCCACTAGTTTTAGAAACTAAAGAGGTCCAGCAATTAAAATCCTCTAGGGCTGAATAAACTGAATTTCATTATTATTATTTTTTATATTTGAAGCTTCTATTAAGGTTTTCGAGTAATGCTCTGAATAGCTGTCATATTTGATAGCATAATATCAACACAAAAAAAAAAATGAAAAAATTCCTGAATTTGAATAATCAGATTAAATGAGTTTGTCTTGTTTTATTAAATTTACTGTCTTGAGTGAATATAAGTGATTGCCTCCCTTTGTGTAGGCAAGCTGGAGATTTAACTGTTTTTGACCACAATGAAAATGTTTTTGAAAAGCTAAACGGCAACAAATATAGATTGAAGCTGAATATTTTGATCGATAAAAACGTGTTGTGAATTGAAGAAAGGATTATATCTATCTCAATGAATTTTGACTTTTGAACTTCACAATGCTCTGATTTGTATCTGTACCTGTGCAGAAATGTTGCGTTTGAATAGATGGAAAGAAAATGTGCAGCATTTGATTGTTGTTCTAGAATTTGATTGTCAATATTATTAACAAAGCTTCAAACTATTTGGTACAGCCCTAAAATTCAGCACAAACTCCCTTAACCCAACCTTGTTTGCAACTACGTAGCTTCTGACAACCAAGGGAGACAAAGGCACATTTAACCATTAAAAGGGAATATTTACTTTCAATAATTGAACAAATAGTTTTAGTTTTATTGCCAGGAGGTTAGGTTGTTTAAACATAAATAACATAAAGTAAACCCCTTGCTTTAGCAGGGTTCCCACACATTTCCCAGCACATGAATAGCTATTAAACCAAATGGCAAATGGGTTTCTTTATCTTTATCTGTAACATCTTTATATGTTGAGAGATATTGTTGAAGATATGATAATTTATGTGATGTTAGTTAGCTACGGTAAGGAATACTCTTGTGTTTTTGTAGCACAAAAAAACCACTGACTGCATGAATGTGTTGACTCCCAGGTGATCTCTGCCAGGAAAGGGGAGTTTGAAACTGGTTTTGAAAAGGGTGGACAGACGCGAGAGCACGCCATGTTGGCCAAAACAGCTGGCGTCAAGCACCTGATAGTTCTGGTGAATAAAATGGACGACCCGACAGTCAACTGGAGCCTGGAGAGGTGGGTCTATCACAACGCTCAAACGGAGCAAGAGCATTCTGAGCTCACGGCTCATCTCGTACCTCAACACTGAAGAGCAGCTCATGGGTCACATCTGTAGAATATCTATAAGTAAATTGAAGCAGATGTTACTACACTCAAACTGATTTACAAATCAAATTGCTCGTTGTCGCTGACCTTGTTTGTCCTATACCCTAAATAATTTACAGTTGTCTAATAATTTAACGTTGTCAAAGTTGGTATGTCTTTTCTATATGGTCAGATATGTGCATGCAGCATCCATGTGTTACATTGAGAGGGGTTCTAATCATTTGTGGCCATAGGATGTTAACACAGATACCTAGGATTCAGTACATGTCCTCTACATACACATGAAATGGCTGCTGCCGTACTTGAAGTTGTTCTTCATCCCTCCTGTGGTTGAACTCTCAGGTACGAGGAGTGTAAGGAGAAACTAGTGCCATTTTTGAAGAAGGTGGGCTTCAACCCGAAGAAAGACATTCACTTCATGCCATGCTCCGGACTGACAGGAGCCAACCTGAAGGAGCCCACTGACATGTGCCCCTGGTACACGTACGTCCTTCAGCTTCTTCTTCTCCTCATCACCGCTCTGTGGTCCCCATGGTTACCGTGAACACTGTTCATCCATGTCTACTAACTGCTAACCTATTTCATGTTCTTTCAGAGGGTTACCATTCATTCCACACTTGGACAGTCTGCCAACTTTCAGCAGATCAAGTGACGGGCCCATCAGATTGCCCATCGTAGACAAATACAAGGTAAGAAGAAGGTTTTTAACCCCCTGCGTGATTCATGCATTTTACAAAGAAGACCATGAACGGTTGTTAGTCTCAAACACCTGCCACAAAGCATTGGCAAACACATTTCAACTCTCTGCAATATTGTCTGCATCCCAAAAGTTTAGACATGGGTAACGGTTTCCTCAAAAACATTGGTGTTTACAAAGGATTTAGAATGTTTTTTTTATATTTTATACATAACAAAACCAAACTAAACATTTATCATAAAAGATCTCACCGAAACGGAACACACTGAGTATATTGTAAGTTCCGCTGTCCTAATTATTGACAACGTACAACAAAGTGATCCGACAATTAATTAACACCAAACCAAAACCAACGTGGTCAAAACCGTGAGGGTTGAGTATATATTTGGGCGGCTGTGGCGTAGTGGAGAGCAAGGTAGTTCTCCAATCAGAGGATCGGTGGTTCGATACCCGGCTTCTGCAGTCGATGTGTCCTTGGGCAAGACACTTAACCCCAAGTTGCTCCCGAAGGCTTGCCATCGGTGTGGACTGGATGTTGCATGAATGTTAGTTAGAGTCTGATGGTGGCACCTTGCATGGTAGCCTGTCATCAGTGTGTGAATGGGTGAATGACATGTAATATACTACTGATTGTAAGTCGCTTTGGATAAAAGCGTCTGCTAAATAAGATAAGATAAGATAATAATAAATGACTGTAATGTAATGTAATGTAATATTTAATGTGCACGTGGACAGTGCTAGTATCCAACATTTGCTCATCATTTCTAAGTTTGTACAAAGTCTTCCCTGAGAACGGATACACGACAACAGATTCCCTGTCTTTAATTGAATTAGGCAAACACGTGGTTCTTCACTCACCTGCTCTGTAACACTCTTCATCCATCTGTCTCATCAGGACATGGGCACCGTGATTCTGGGCAAACTGGAGTCGGGCTGCATCAGTAAAGCACAGCAGCTGGTCATGATGCCAAACAGGGTAAGATATCCCACAAGCCCTTTCTTGCATTAGCAAGGAACCAAGAAGATGATGGACCAGGAAAAAAAAAAATACAATTAATACTACTGCTTTTTTCAAACATCCAAATGCCTTCCACTGGCAGTTAACATTTCATTCAAATATATAGACTTTATCGATATGTACATTTTGTCATGCGTCATTTGTGTCAGTTCATTTTCTGTTACTGTGTAGCATTACAATCACCGTACAAGCCTTGCTCTCTTTTCTGTCAGCATGAAATCAAGCGTGATAAGTGGGGGGGGGCTTAGTGTCCCCCTGTCAAAGTGACATCACACCATCAGACACGGCCCTTCCTCACATGGCTCAAGATCAGCCAATGGCACAACTCGTTCACAATAGCTGAGTTTCAACTTAGGATATTTATAATGCATTATGTTGAATTCAATACTTAACAGTAAAATGTCAAGATGAGGACCTGAATCTGTCCACTACAAACTAAATACAATGCACCATGGTATTCATCTGAAACTAGTGTCTGCTGGATTACTTCATCTTCCTCATGGCTTAAGTATTGAGGGATATAATGTGCCAAACTGACCCAATCTTTGCCAGTAGTCATGAAGAAAACTTGTGTAAATGTAATTACTGACAACATGAGGCCACTAGATACCTTCAATTTAGTCCTACACATCAAGCATGCCTTAGTTATTAAACAGCACAAGCAAACTAAGTCTCAGTTCATCTTTGTTTGTCTACCTGTCCTTATGCAGCATGTGGTGGAGGTGTTGAGTCTCCTGTCAGATGATGTGGAGACAGACGACGCTTCACCGGGTGAAAACCTCAAGCTGCGACTCAAGGGCATTGAGGAGGAGGAGATCCTGCCGGGCTTCATCCTGTGTAATGCCGAGAATCTCTGCCACTCGGGGCGCACGTTCGACGCCCAGGTCAGTGTCACTCAACTCCACGCCACAGTTACCTGTCGCTCAGCAATGTAACGATCTGACAGCAGTGCACTCAGTGCAGCCAAGTAGTCCATCCATCACCTGTGACGGAGTTAGTGGGTGGGGGGGGACACTGAGGGATCGTTTCCTGACAGGAGGACTAGAGCGGGCAGGTGGTGTTTTGGTTCATCCCTCCCCAGTTACAACTGTCTGGATACCTTTGAGCAAACTGCACCAGTGGAACCAGGGTAGTTGGAGTGTTCATTAAATTGACAGACTGTCTGTTGTTTTTGGATGTGCCTGCTCAAAGCTACTGTAACTCTTTTTCCTCCCAGATCGTCATCATCGAACACAAATCCATCATCTGTCCAGGTTACAACGCAGTCCTTCACATTCACACCTGCATTGAAGAAGTGCAAATTACAGTAAGATCTACTTCTCACCTCACTGTTACCCTGTAACCATGAGGATGCTACAGAAAGTCTCCCATCAGTGAATGGAATAATGATTTGTTTTAGAGGGGGACTAGTGACATCTGAACATTGTACTGTGGTGCTTTTTATCAGAGCAGTTGGATGTTTGGGGTGAATGATTGTATCATACCTGTGTATGTGCTGATATTCTGTTACTTCTGTCTGCAGGCCTTAATCTGTCTGGTAGACAAGAAGACCGGAGACAAGAGTAAGACACGACCACGATTTGTCAAACAGGACCAGGTCTGCATCGCCCGTCTGCGCACGGCAGGAACCATTTGCCTCGAGACCTTTAAAGACTTTCCTCAGATGGGACGGTTCACCTTACGGGACGAAGGTAGATTTGATTATCATTACATTGACGAATTATGTCTTTGATTAAACGTTTGTTCTATGAATTGTGAAAGCAAAACATGGTGAGAAAATACACATCACAATTTCCCAGAGCCCAGTGTGATGTCTCCAAATATCTTGTGTTGTGGGACCACTCGTCCTGAACCCCATAGATACAGCAGCCGGATTTAAGATTACAGAGACCATCATCTGACAACAAACTGATAACGCTAGCTAAGATAACGTTAGCCAACATACGGCAACACTGGGTAGACACAGCCTGTGAAGGTGTTGACGCACATAAACCACTCGTATTACTATTCTATCAAACTAATGCAGGCTGCTCTCGTCTTCTCTGGCTAAATAGTTCCATAGGAACATCTAGACTGCGAGCCAAGGTATTGATTCCTCATGACCACTTCAAGGGCGTAAATTAGCTTCTTGCCTACTTCTGTGCCGGTGTATTCCTTGGATACAGTATCCCTTTGTCTGGGTTCTTTTGGGGACGTTTGATTGTTTCCACACTCACATGGGCTGTACCGGTCAAATGTTTGGACCTCCAAAGCTAAGGGTGTTTCCTCCTTTAGCTTTCCACACAGATCCCTACCTATACATGACGTAAGAGCATACTTGCGTTGGGGCAAGCTAATCTGAGTGATTGATAATGGAGGAGACCTCTTGTTGGTTTCTGTCAAAAAAAACAAAAAAAAACTTTTGTGAATCAACATTCAACAGTCTCAAAAACCCCACACGCATAGCAGTGAAGTTCTATCGGTACATGATAAGCAGTTTAAACGCAGATTTTCTACATTGTTGGCAAGTCAGTACATTATTATTCTAAGAGCAGGCGACTTACTGACTGCACCAATGTGGAGACATGAGCTGAAGTCCAATGACGTCCTTTCCTAACCACTTGTCCTTGACCTCGATGGGAAACGTCATGAGGTCAATGAGCGATGTGAAGGAGAGTTCATAAGGACTTAGGAAAGACAACCACTGGCTCAGAGAATCCCACTGAACTTTAATTTATGACACAGAAAAAAGGAGCAGGCTACACCGACAAACTTAATGAGTACCATTCAATTAGGATTTACGTCCAAAACAGAATGACTTCTCCAACCGATAGTGGAACAACCTTAACATTTGGATCAACTAACTTGATCAGACACTTATTATATTGTAATTCATTCCCAGCATGCTGCTCAGAGTCACCACAGTGACCGGCTACATGCATAAATAACCACAACAACTAGTAAAACAAAAAGAAATACTGGATTTGAGTTCCGCGGAGCATCAGTGAGCGAGGCCGAGACACAAATGTGAGGGTTGTTTTTCTGTTTGTGTGTCTCAGGAAAGACCATCGCCATCGGTAAGGTGCTGAAGCTGGTAGCTGAGCGGGACTGAAGAGGACGGAGCTGCCTGAGAGTCCTAGTGAGAAGGAACGGGCGGAGCTCGGTCATAACACGCCCACACAGTTGTCAGCGGCGACGGCACCTCCCTGTCACGCCCCCTTCTGCGTGCCGAAGAACAGCTTCAGAAAAAAACTCATGTGAAAAAGAACCCGTTTTTAAGCAAATGACACCAAGATGAAGTCCACACGAGTCAGCTTTCTCATATTGAGAGCTCAGCTATGCCATTTCTGGGTTAGCCCACCTCCACCACCTCCCTACTCTGGTCTACTCAGCATTACATGAGGTTTATTTTTTTTCCACTATTTTTCTTGCTTTCACAAATGACAATGACAAATGGCAGAAGTTATATCTGTAAACAGATGTGGACCAGGATTCTGCTTGGAATATAAAAGATGATTTTCAGACATGAATTGCAAAATAAATGGTTGAAAGAACTTAACCAGTTGAAACCAAAATGTTTATCTTGGGTGTACATGTCTCCCTTTGCTTTTACCCAGTTTTTGGTTTCTCGTGGCGTTCTGGCAGTGTGCTTGAGCGTGTTCAAATGTTATTAAAGCAAACAACTATGACAATAAAATTATAAATTGGGAAAACAAAGTGTGTTCCTTTTCAGAGCACAGTCCAGGGGCTGCTTTCATATTCCATTTATGTTAAAGCTGTAGTTTTACGGAGCGTTCACAAAGCACCAATTCAAACGTTGTCAGGACACATGTTGGTGAACAATTGTATTCTAAAAAGTCTGTTTTTAAAATAAGGAATTTTATTTTGAAAGTTGCTTTTAAAGAATAGTTAACCGTATTTTCACAGCCTTAGAGCATGCGCAAGATGGCCTATCTGTTTTATGAGCCTAAACGATTCTAAAGGGACCTGTGGGATCATTTAGAAATGGTTTGTCCACCAGAGAGCACTGCCACCTTGTTTTACACTGTACAATGTCTATAACATGTCATGGACACAAGTCTTTGATAACCAAATCTCATAGCTCAAAGATCCAGGATGTGTGTAACTACACACTGAGTGTGCTGTTAGTTGTGCATTGAGCTGAGCAACATTCAACATAAATGTTTGAACAAGTGAACGTTGGCACCGAGCAATGTAAAGCCACTTATTTGAAATGGAATGAAGGTGAATGCAGCTGTTATATGTTATCATAGGACCCACAATGTTCTTGTATTTTAACAAATGTTTACCTTTTAGATTTTGTTAAAATGGTGAAGTGGTTAATTTAAAAGCTGGTTCACTACCAGAGTCCATCCCCATTTTTAGAAATTAATTTTCAGGAAAATACCTTCTGTTCTCAAAACGATGAATCTTCTGGCTCTTCTGTGTGTTTTCTCTAAAAATGAGTTTCAGAATGACGTTTGTTGGCCGGTTGTGCTGTTTTCTTTCAAGTGTTTTTGAAGAAGAGTTTGGAGTGTTTTCATGACTTTATTCATAATACTTTACTTTAATATAAGTTTGTTCTACACCTGGGTTCTTGAAATTGCTGTTTTCCTCAGAAAGTTACTAAGTGCATTTACTTAAGTACCATATCTTTTAAGGTACCTGTACTTTACCTGAGTATTTCCATCATCAATTTAAGAATTCATTGCATTTCAGATGGAAATATTATAATTATTACTCCACCCCTTCATCTGGCTGCTCAGTTATTAATTACAATATTTTGCAGGTTAATATTTAACAAAAAAAAGTGAACACTTTATCATTATCATGATTGCTTTATTTTTCTATTTTGTATTGTATGAGAGTATCACTAATCCTGGTGCACTACGGAGTGGAGTAGGTTTACAGTGTGATGCTGTGAGCCTGGATGTGTGTTTGGGGGGGGCAGTCAGTCTGTCAGTCAGCGGCGGTCCAGCAGGGAAACACACAGATAGGCTTTAGGTAAGATGGAGACGATTATTTACCATTTGTCATTTTATACTTGTATGTTCATTTGATGTTTCTGATGAAATGATGCTGTTTCAAAGCCTCTGATCACATGACGACTCCACTATAGATCTATACAACGTGTTTTCTTCCTGTCAGTCTGAGAGGATGTTGTAGTTGTTGCTCATGCTGAATCTGCTGCTGTGCATGCTGATAGTTCCTCTGCTAAAGTTCAGGCGTATTGCATGTTTTCCTGAAAAGTCTCATTTCATCAAAACTAGAATAGTTTCAGTGTCAGTGCCTATTATTATAAAATACCTGCCATTATTCTATTTGTTTATTAATGACTACAAATCCTATGAAGACACCAAAACTAACAATGTATGTATCCTACTAACACGTGCTGTGTGTGTGTATGCAGAGCTTATACAGCCGACCTCATTCCTCTGTGTGGTAGAGCTCCACACATCTCTCTAGCAGCAGACATTCCGCCTGTCGTAGTAAAAGAACAAGGTGTTGCTAATAACAATACCATAGGCTCCGTTTTATTGAGGTGGACCCGCAAGTCATGACAACGTGACAGTAGGAAAGCATGAACACCAAGGACCCTAAAACTGAGGCAGCTAAATGGAATTCAGCCATCATTCATTTCATTATTAACACCAGGCTGTTTCTACTGAGGACAGTGTGAGTGCCTGCAGTGGTTTGGGTCGGTGTGGAAGAGTTCACCATCGACGTATAGATCCTCCACCGCCTGTTGGCTCACCTGTGTTTGTGTCTGCTGTCCTTTGACATGGCTGCAGGCTTTTGTGGCGATCTTTGTTTTTTTTACGTGGAAATTGGTCATTAAGACCCTCTGTGCTCTGGCAAAGCGGTGCATTGGGCTAAATGCTAATGTCAGCATGCTAACATGCCGTTTACCATGATCACCATCTTAGTTTAGTGTGTTAGCATGCTGACATTAGCTTATTTGTAATAAACAGAGTCCAGCTGAGGCTGATGGGGAAAATCGGTAGTTCTGTAGGTGTCGGGTCATCAACCAGGTATTAGAGAGTATTGGTGTGGTCTTTTCATGGGATTGGTGGACAATAAAAAAATATTCAGAATGTTTCTACCTATCAGACTTTGTGATCTGTGGTCTCTGCAGTGTCCCCCAGTGTGACCATGCTCTCCACATCAGTCCCCATATCAACCATGGATGGTGAGGACACTGAGGCCTCCACACCTCTCAACCCTCTCCTGGACAGGAAGTCACCTGGCTTTCAGGGCGGTCCGGTTCCATCCTGCTGGCTCCTCTACTTTAAGCCCATCTTGGCCATCAGTGTTGGCACGCTGCTGTTTGGATCGGGCACAACCTTGTCCCTGCTCTCCTTCACCCAGGTGGGCAATGTCCCCTACCAGCTGGGGCCGCTGTTCCTCTCTGTGGGTCTGATGTTCCTGGTCACCGGCCTGGTCTGGATCCCCGTGCTCAAACAGAGCCTGGAGCACCAGCCGCTCACTGAGGTCAACCATGGCAAGGGGGACCAGATGGAGCACAAACACCACTGATGGGGACCACTGGGAACCAGGAACCATCTGCTTTGAAGGCACAAAGGGATGTGTACTAAAGTGTGAGGTCACACTAAGTGGGAGTGTAGGATCCATTGGTTTTGGAGCTGACCCATATCAGGGACTGATAGTCAGGAAGTGTCAGCCTCAGTGAGCAATCTAAACTTGAATTTGTCTAATCTGACTGGATTACCATTTTGTCTCACTTCCTCATGCAGTCTGACATTGTGCTCATTTCAAGCCATTTTCTGTTTGCTACGCTAATCATTCGCTGCCATTTTCAGTCTTGGTACGTAGTATTTTAGAAATACTGAGGTCATCAGGTATTAAAAAACAGATTTAACAAAATCACTATTTGGATTTTTCTTTATTCATTTTTTTAGCTGACTGTTCTGTAATATTGTGTAAACATTTTATCTCCCAACATGAATGTTCCCGTCTCCTAAATGTCAATTTTTAATGTGCCGAGAAAAACAGTCCTATTCATCTCTGTGTTTTTAAATGTTTTAATTAGCCTGGGAACGTTAAACGAATGCTTAATCCTCACCTTTATCTGTAAAAGAGTTTCCTCTGAGCATCAACTCTGCACAGTGCCACGAATACAATTCTGTTGAGGAAATAATGATTTTTTATTAATCATTGCATCTTAACAAGTTGGTAGCTGGTGTCTCAAAGCCGTTGTTGTTTACCTGTGATTTATAGTGAGACCACAGTGACAAGACTTTTATTTTGTTGTATTTGTGATATCACAGCCCTGTATTACTGCCCTCCTCTCTTCTCTTTACTATCAATAAACAGTTGCCCTCACACTTCAGGCTACTGCTGATACTCTTATCTTTATTATTGTATTTGACAATAGAACATGTACAACTATGAAAGACATGACTTTGTCTTGAGGCTTAGTAGCTAAGATGACATGGTGATAGTCATTAGATGGGGGTGCAGCCTGAACAGATTCAAGAGCAACGTAAAAAAGGTCATGTGACCTCTGGCCAGATCAAACAGAAACGTTCACGATATTAACACGTTTAAACTTGGTATATAGAGACGATTATACTGTAACGATAAAGTCAACATGTGTTTGACAGGCTGGCTACCTAAATGTTTGTCATGACAGATCAACATCAGAAGTTATCTCTGTATGTGAGCTTAGAACAGTTGTTCAGCTAGGTCCATCTCATTCACACGTCATTCAGTTTTTGTGGCCATTTCTCAGCCCCGGCTCAAGAAGGACACGTCCTCATTGTTAATACTGTCCTTCCAGCCAGGGACACAGTTGTCATTGAGCAGCTGTGCGTGTAAATGTAGTCCTAACTTAAATCGCTGAAAACAGGTACGGTTTAGCCAGTTTCTCAGAGGTCTGGATGCCTTTGTGAGTCCCCAAACTAACCAAAGGAGCTCTTCAGGTATAGTGTAACAGCCCAATAAACACCTTTTTAAAGGAATGAATAACCTTTGATGTGTTGAATACTATTACTGTTGTGCAAGGCAGTGCTTCCTTTTGGGACAAAGTGTGAATGAAGACCGAATGAAGACCTCCACATATGAAGTGAGTTTATGTTGTAGGCCAGCTGGTACGGGCCCAGAGGAGCCCCATCTAGAGGGCCACCTAGGTACTGCCCAATGGTTAGATTAAAATATTTAAAATGTCTTTGGTAATGTACAAAGTTATTTTATTATTTTTTACATAACACATGTTTACAGTTCATTTTTACTCCTTTTTTTATGTGTTTTTATGAATTATTTGGGAAAGTGGTCCTTGTTGTGGACCTTCTGAGGGACAATTCTCACATCTCCTGTGTTCATTTTATCTATTTCATTTTGTCAAATATGTCACAAAGGCTGTCCCATGCGGGTCATTTTCTGCTGCCCATCTGTCTCGTTGTATCCCGGTTGACTCTTGCTCTCCTTTATTTATTTATTTGTCATCTTCTCCATAAGCCGCTGTGGCTGCTGGTGGGCTGTGTAAATCCTGTAGAACGGGATTACTGAGGCAGAGAAGCACTGCTGGACATATCCATCTCTGATTGTTCTCAACATTGGTCGCTGGTTGCAGACCCCCCCACACACACACACACACATACAGTCCTCAGCTTGGTGCTGGTGGCTCCAGGCCAAAGACCAGCAGATGATCTGATCTGACCTGATCTAACCTGCAGCACGTCCATCTGTCTGTGTGCAGAATGCAGATACAACAGCAAATACCCTGTGAGAAAACAGATTTGTTTGGCAAATCAAGACACCGATTCAAACATGTTAACAAGTGTGTAAATGTAGCCTGTTATTCAGTTTTTTTGATGTTGATTCAACAGCGTAGAGCAGCTACCACTGCAGGCGCTCTATACCATCACCCTTTAACCTGCACTATTAATGCTTACATGGAGGTTATGGACACAATAACTGTCTTTTCCATAATAAAACATTATTATATTTGATTCAGAGTACCAGGTCAACAAAATGGAGTTTAGCTAGGGTGACAAGTCCTCCTGGCTTGTAAAAAAGATCATTTGAAGACGGCTAGATAGCAACATACCAGAGCACAGCTATGGGAAGGTAATGAACTCATACACGTGTTTGTGTTTGTGTGTGTGTGTAGGAAGGTTCAGGTTCACTTTAAAAATATGGTCAATCTCCACTCCAATCTCTAGCTCTGTCAGCACTGTTGGGACCAGTAGCTTTGTTAGCATATCTGTCAGCCACCGGCACCTTTAAACAACATTTAACTAACATGCTTTCACCCAAGCAACATGTTGAATAAAGGACTTTTACTTGTAATGCAGTATTTTTTACAGTGAGGTTTTTGGTATTGGGTCTAAGTACTTTCTATACACCACAAATTACAAGTAATATGTACAGCTATTTAATTGCATTTTATAAATAATCTATACAGCACAATCAAATATTCAAAACACGTTTGCAAAGACAGAGCTCAATTATTATATTGAAGGAATATAACTGTTAGAAAAAATAAGGGTCACTACGAAAACAATGTATTCTTTTTTTTAATGTATCCCTTTATTTGATGGTGACAGTTGAGATAACAGACAGACAGGAAATGAGGGAGAGAGAGAGAGAGAGAGAGAGACATAGAGGGGACGACATGCAACAAAGGTCCCCATGTCCAAGGGCCACTGCAGTTCTGAGGTTTGGTACAGGAGGCCCCATCTAGCCCAACACCTTTGTAGGTGAGAGCTCTTAACGCTACATGTCACCATTCACCCATTCACACACACACACACACACACACACACACACACACACACACACACACACACACACACACACACACACACACACACACACACACACACACACACACACACACAGGGGCGCCGCTAGGGATTTTGGGCCCCATGAAAAGAATCTTTACAGGGCCCCCAACACAGCGGCAAAAATTTTTGATGCTATTTTACATACAATTATGCATTTTAATGGTATTTTTGACTATCATTACCATATTTGTGAAAGAAGAACAGCATGACAGTTGACATGTACAGTAGGGGAAGAATATAAAACATGTGTGATTATATGTTAGTTAATAACTTAGTGTCATTATTTTTTCTGTATTATAATTTCATCATCATTAGGGGCCTCTCTGGGCCCCCTCCATCATGGGCCCCTAGAATCCGTCTCCTTTACCCCCCTTTTCGGCGCCCCCACACACACACACACACACACACACACACTGATACAAGATCCACCATCCCATCAGGATCTGAACTTCAGCGCAGATCTTCCAATTAGAGGACGACCCGCTCTCCCACTGAGCCGCTCTCTGACACTCTCCAGGACGGACTCTTCAGAGAGAATGTTAAAAAATATAGAGAAAAGTCACAACTGCGGCAGACATTCTCGGCTACGCTCACCTGTACGCACTGGAACGGGCCAGGTAGAGATCTGAGCCCCTCCCCCCCGGGCACCACGCCCCTCCTCTGCAAGCCCACTACCAGTCCACGGACTACCTGACTACCTGTCTACCTGACTACCTGTCCTGAGCGCCTCACCTGACTCACCTTACAGGCGCTCGGAAACTCAATGCCAGGGCACAAAGGCTCCGGGGAATAAGCGCCTAAAGCGGGCCTCCTGTACGCCGACATGGAACCGGTCCACCGGGGTCTGGGTCGCTGCGTGTGCTGTTTCTGGCTCGCGGTAGCCTTTGACATTGTGGGGCTGCTCGTGCTGCTCATCGGGGTGTTTGTGAACGTGTTCTTCTACGACCTGCTCATCTACGCGGGGGCCATCGTCATCTTCCTCAGCCTCATCTGGTGGGTGTTCTGGTACTCCGGGAACATCGAGGTCCCCCCGGCGGAGCTGGAGGATGACGTCGGTTTACTGAAGAAGGACAGGGGCGCTCTGAGCGGCATCAGCGGCGCGGTGAGGCGCCTCTCCAGCCGCGTGTCCGGCGGCATCAGGACCTCGTTTCGGAGGAACGGAGCCCCATCGTCCCGCTCGCAGAGGTCAGCCAGGGGTGCGCCGGTGGCCGTTCCTATGGCAACGATGACCCCACAGGGGGTTACCCCACACACTCCTGTCTCATCAGTGGCAGGCTGTGACGTAGAGATGCCGCACACAACAACAGAGACCTCACCTACATAGTGTAGGCCGACAGGTGAGGCCTTCACACAGAACCACCTGTAAAGTGTCTTTATGTCAGACTAGTTACATCTGTGTGTGTGTGTGTGTGTGTGTGTGTGTGTGTGTGTGTGTGTGTGTGTGTGTGTGTGTGTGTGTGTGTGTACACACATTATAACAGAACAGTATTATATGTTTTAGCATATTCCTTTATTTTACTGCAGCACCATTTTATGTATTATAATTAGACTTAGATAAAACAGAGAGTTACTAATACTTCCTTCACTGTAACTCTACATATGATAATGAAGAACTTGAAACCTAAAACCGTAAATAATGTACCACTAAAAATGTAAATATTTGGAAACGGTCAGATAGGAACAAAGATATCTCATTTTTAGATCCATATATTTAAACATATGGCCAGTCAACTTCCACGTTGTGCACATGTAGCAACAGCCAGGATTTAAGTCAAATGATCCAATGTCACTCCAACGAAGAAATCTTTTATAGCCCAAAAATTTACATTTTCTATTATCATCATTCCCCTTTTGTTTAGTTTGTATGTATTTTAACTGTGCAATTATATTTTCTTAGTGATGGTATAAAGGCTGTTTCAACAGCCCCCACACACTGCTAGGAATATCATTTTAATGAAAAAATACAAAAATCCTTTTATTTATTTGCTTTTGAATTTTTAAAGACTGTTAAAACATGTGTAGTGTCATTTGGTTATATTTGTAGAAAGAAATATCTTCCTCAGGTCATTCAAACCCAAATTCCCAGTAATAATAGTAACAATGTCCTCTTTCCCATCATATACCCATTCACACACATTCATACACAAATCTTTGAGATTTTGTACTATTGGCAATATTTTTTATATTGGCAACTCATGGTGTACAACAATATTATAGAAATAAAGCTAAATTTGATCCGACAAGAGCTTTTATTATTATTATTATGATGATTGCTTTGAAATACAAGTGAATATTCGGATGTATTTGTTGATGTATATATATGTATATATAACACATCTAAAATGTTTTGGGGTTCTGGACACAAATTAATCATAGTCCTGTTGTAACGGGGTTCAAAAACGTATGAATGAATTGAATACAATATTTCTGAATAGTAGAACCATAAAAATATCTTGTTTTCGTTTTCTTTCTTTGATGCAATTTGAATGTAGAACTAAAAGGACTGCCTGTGCTGAGGCAGTTAAGAATCTTATCACTGGCTAATCATTAACCCCAGTTCACTGCTCACTAAAAGACAAGCCTTCAGTTTAAACAATAGCAGGCTCTGATCACCAACTGAACTCCTGTCAAGTCTGTCTGTGCACACACACACACACACACTTTATTGATGACGTATCATTCATTCTCTCCCCGCAGACTTCAGAGAGCCCGCCTTCACTGTCTTCAGCTGCCTCCAGTTCATGCTCAACTCTTTTACTGTTTAAAGTGTGTATAATGAGAAATTATTAATGATGATATTTAGAAAATGTGTTGCTGAGTACAGCTTTAATTCAGTGTATTTTCTTAATACATTTTATGTTTTAATCAGTACAGCTGCATCTATTCAGGATGTGTGAGATCAAGGGACATTAGAAATGTTTTTAATGCACATTTGTGACTGTTTTGATTTATGTATCTGTATGTTTGTGATGACTGCTTTGTGTGACTGAACTTTCTTGTTGTGATTTTGTATATATCTAATGTGTTCTTATAAAGGGCTAACAATGCCTCACTGCATCATGTGTTAAACCATCCTATCTCTGATGGAGTGAGTGCCACATCATTTAATAAAATAATACCTGTTTATATTACATTGGGTAGCATATCTTATATCAGTGTGATTTGATTCCTGACAAGATCTGGATCTGAACAAAAGATGAACTTATATGTGTAAGAATGGGTGTGAATGAGTAGGTTAGTCCTGTTGGCAGGTGGCACCTTACATGGTAGCCCCTGTCATCAGTGTATGAATGGGTGTGAATGGGTGAATGATGACACGTAGTGTTAAAGAGCTTTGATTGGTCTGAAGACTAGAATAGAGCTATATATGTACAGTCCATTTACCATTTAGATCAGTGAACTGAATTCTTACAGTTTCTTCTACAGCAGACAGTCACAGTGAGATAGCTGGTGAACACAGTGGAGCATCTAGCAGCGGAAGAGAGAGTCACTCCCCCAGGAGTTGGTAGAGACCAAAACAGAGCTAAAAGGAGAGCGAATGTTACTTTCACCAGGTGACACAAACACAGCTCCAAATAACAACATCGCTTATTTCTGCTGGATGTGTAAATAAGCAACAGTTTGCTAACAAGTTTGCCAAATCAACTTTAAATGTGATAATATGATAATGTTGTGTTCACAATTTGATTCTGCTGACCCCAAGTGGCCTAAAATCAGCTCTCTGTCTAATATCAGTAATAGCCATAGGTTACCAATTATGTTTTTAGCTGTGGGTGCCAAAATTAAAGTAAATACCCCCAAGAGGATGACTGTCACAGAATATATTTTATTGCGTTTCAATTAGTGGCCTAGTTATTAACAAAATGTGACACTGCTCTGCTAGATTATAACAGGCTGTACCCGTGTTTCTGACTGGATGTGGTGAGACTATGGTGGGTGGACCTTGTGGGGATCAGAGGTCTTGGAGAAAATGTTGTAGGCTACAATTTCAAGCTAAATGCTTCAATGCGATGCTTTGTGGTCTTGTAAAAATATGAATGATGATTTCAAGACGGCCGTTCTAAACAGACCTAGAGCTGCTCATGGTGCTCTGGAGGAAATGCTCCCAGCGAGGGCCGAGGAGGTCCTTCCACACCGAGCGGCCTTCTCTGACCCGCTGAGTTGAATCCCCCAGACAGACTGCACCAACCCCACCCCTGAGAAGTGTAAAATATGTTCTTGTCATTATGTAACTGTTGGGAATCGAGGTAATGAAAACACCAACGGGCTACACCAATCAGCACGCAGACTTGAGATGACAGTATTTACACGTTGGACAAAACTATATCGCTCACGTGTATAATAGTAGCCCAGGAGCTTTAACACTTCAATTTTGATAGCGATTCATAGTTAAAACGTCCACCTATAGACAGTTATACTAATTAGATGTTTAAAAAAATAATAATAATTTGTTCAGGTCCTATTCCCTGACCAAAGAGCTATCCTGAACCTGACTACTCTAGTTTAATGTCTGACCTTCATCAGTTGTCTCTGCTTCAACCAGATACACAAGAACTGCAGTGGGATTAATAATCACACAGTAATGACAGCTACACAGGGAGTCTGTGCACCTAGAGCACAACTAAACCTTACTATTCATGTAGCTATTTATATGTATGTCTTGAAATGAAAATTACTTCATTGAAACTTTCTCAACATTTATTTGAGCACAGTAAGAAGTAAAATAGAATCACTAGGATAAACAAGTGCATACCCGTGAGGTAGTTCATAAAGCAGGAGCAGCTTGGTCTGTGATAGCAGCAGTAAATGAGTCTGCTGTGACCTCACCTTACTAAATAATTTCTTTATTATGTTTCTGGTTAGGTGGGACGTTCCGATCCTTCTGGACACTTTAAGTTATTTCAGCAGCTGACATGTTACCCAGGGAGAGCTGAATATGAATATGTGATCTAATCAATAAATGGAATGGGCTAAATCAGTTGTGGTGAGCAGAATGCTGCTGTGTGAAGCTGCTAGCAGGCTTCCTCGTTCCCACCCATGTTGATAACAGGCCCAAGTGTCTAACCTTTGGAACCTGCTGGTTTTATTACACTGCTGTTTCCAATGCTGTGCTCTACTTCAATACTACTGATTATACATCTACACAGCAAAGAAGGAGAACAACTAATTTACTGTGTATCTTTAGTTCCAGAGGGTGTAAAAAATAAATAGATTAATTAAGAAAAAAGTACTTTAGAGGACATCATAATGCTCCATTAGTGTCACAAAAAGGAACAACAATAGCTGTGGGGAAATGGAGCAGAGATCAGTGGAGGTAGTTTTACAGGATGAGTCACACTGAATACTTTAGTCCAGAACTCTGATGCACTTCTCCTCCTGACTTAAACCCTATGATAGGTAAAGCCAGGACAACATATTATTATATTATAATAAGGATTATAAATACTGAGGTCAGGGGCCACCATGATACATGACTTTAAATGTCATCAAAAAATGATTCAACTTAGAGTTTGACTGAATTTGGGGGGCAATTTATTCAAATTCAGTTATATCTTCCATTGTGTGGTTCCTGGTATTCATAAAGAAAGTGGTAAACTGTTGTTTCTTTTTATGGTTTATTTATGTTTTTGGCTAAAGGAAGTATTATTTAGTCTAGAGATGATCAGGATCACCCTTAAAACCCAACATGTGTAATAAGTCAGTAAACCCTTCCAAATACACATGTTATCAGTAGAATGGTTGGTTGTTGATCTGATTCCTTCCTTAGTATGAGACCAGATTCAAAATGTATATTTATATTATATTTATATTGAGAAATATAAAGTTTTACATCAAATATTTTTAAGGAAGCAACATTCTTTTTATTTCCACCATCTAATGATTGAACAAGACCAGTAGAGAATACATTTCACACTTCCTCATTGGCTGTTCTGTGTTTGATAGAGCTCAAACTGTGTTATTCTCACTTGTTCCTTTTTCTGAAGCTGCTGTGTGATGGGTTTTTAAAATATCACTTTGGTGACACCTAGTGGTAGAATCCAAGTTAACAACAGTGCTCTCTGTTACATATTGGCACATACAAAGTCTATACCAGGTGTTAAATCATGGGCACAAGACAATGAAGAGACATGTCTTGATTTTGAAAATATCTTAATTCTCTGATTTTTACATTGTAAACAATCTGGGACATCAACTTTTTTGAATCCAAAATATTGAAATAAAATGTGTGACCTAGTCGTCCCTGAAGCGGGGACACTGTCTGCTGACTACAATACACTAATGTGTTAAAATGAGGTTTTACAAGTACAGTAAATGCAACAAACAGTTAAAAATGTTAAGTGGATTTCCATGTTTTTGGGGCTGAAGTTTTCTTTCTATGATTTTTATCAAAAACTGTTTTGTAAAGTTTTCTTTACAATGCTGGCATTCATATTTTAGGAGGAGACCCAACTGAAAGAGTATCTTCTACAAGTAGCTGGGTATCTGAGTGGATGACAGGCTATCTTTTAGAGTGCATATTGACAACTTAGTGCAGAAAAGGTTATTACTCTAGTATGTATTTTATGTAGTCTATCAACCTGGAGCAGAAAAACGAGATCTCTCATTTCGAAAATGTCTCCACTTCATTTGCAATCTATGAAGGTTAGTTTGAAACATGATCCTGTGGAAATAAGTTATGAGCTTCCCATTTACTTAAATTATTTCAAACACAGGGGGAACCTGTTTCAAACAACTTTGATAACAACTTCATCAAATCAGTGTATTTGAAGATTAAGCATCCATAAACTTATTTTAGAGTTGTCCTTATTCTATTACTGTTAGCGGATTTCTCCAGATGTATTTTATTATGTCTGCAGGACTGTAATCAAAGACTTCATGGTTAACATTTAGTTTTGGATACATCTTTCTTTTGGATATTTCTCAGAAAGTTAGTGCCTCTCAAGGGTTTAAAGACTCTTCACATAGCTATATTGTGTATCTATGTATTTATTTTTATCCTTTTACATGCACCCCTTGAATATGGCTAATTTACCTTTTTTTTTCAAAATAAACACTCAAAAAAGCAAAAAAACAAACAAACCCCTTTTTGAAGTAGAGACTAGTCACAGAGCCAACCGGAACCTATTACACGGAGTCCAAATCTATGGGAAGACTTTGAATGCGGCACCCGAGTCCTGTGTTCACTTCCGTAAACAAGTGGTTCTCTTCCTCTTGTGAACACATGCTCTAGCATAATTACGGTTAAGTCGAGCAGTAGTTTTCAAAACACTGTAATAACTCTACAAAAACCATTAACATAGTCCTTAAACATTAGACTGTTAATGACCTTACTTAATAACAATGAAACCGGTTCGTCTTTCCCGCTTCAGCTGGATCTCTTAGAGTAAAGACGGCCAACGTCTGCGTTGTTAGCAACAAGCGTCACTCTCTGCATGAGCGCAGTGAAAAAATGGAGGTAGACAGTCGGGACTTTTTGAACTCTCCCCCTGTTAAGACTGTCCGATTCGGAGGCACTGTGGTGGAAACGCTTGCTAAACTTAAACGGGTGAGTGGTAACGTCACGTCAGTCCACTGTCATAGCTGACTAGTTATCCATCAGCTGAGACTATGTTAATGCTGCCGCTGAACACCTACTCACTGTAGGTGTTAATGGTGAATAAGAACATTATGTAAAATTAACTAATTACGAATTACTGCTCTTATCATTATTAGAATTCTACTATATTCATTGCTGCTGTTATTATTAGTTGTTTTAATTTTTTTCCTTCGTTACTCTGCTTACTACTCTTATTATATGAATCATTTATGTCATATACAGTACCAGTCAAAAGTTTGGACACACCTTCTCATTCAATGGTTTTTCTTTATTTTTTTTTCTTTATTTTTTTCTACATTGTAGATTAATATTGAAGACATCCAAACTATGAAGGAACACATATGGAATTATGTGGTAAACAAACAAATGCTCAACAAACCAGAATATGTTTTATATTTTACATTCTTCAAAGTAGTTGAATGAGAAGGTGTGTCCACACTTTTGACTGGTACTGTACATTGAATGTGTTGTAACTCTGTGATGTTGTTCATTCTGTACACATGACATCTATTGCATTCTGTCCATCCTGGGAGAAGGATCCCTCCTCTGTCGTTCTCCCATAGGTTTCTTCCTTTTTTCTCCCTGTTAAAGGGGTTTTTAGGGGAGTTTTTCCTGTGCAGATGTGAGGGTTCTGGGACAGAGGATAGCATGTGTACAGATTGTAAAGCCCTCTAAGGCAAATGTGTGATTTGAATCCTATTAAGAACAGAGTGACTGTCTTTAATAACTGCTTTCCGTTCATTATTTGCTGTTTCTCTTCTTGTTTGAAGGGAGACTCAAGGGACTATGAACTGCTGAAACATCAGCTGGCTGATCCTGAGATAAAGGTAGAGTAAAGCATCCGAGTGTTTGAGGTGACCTGGGATCTGTGTAATGTGGGTTCGTTCCTTAGTGAACTCTCTCCTCTGACAGGATGCCCAGATCATCAACTGGCTACAAGAGTTTCGGAGTTGTGTGACCCAGCTCACCAAGGACCATGAGCAGCTCATCTATACCATCTTGGTGAGTGTGCAAAGACCAGAGGATGAAGCTCATCATATATTTCAGCTGCATGAGTGGACAAACCACCATGCGGACCTGTACCACGTTGAGAGCTGAAGTGATTAGTTGACAGTTAACCAATTAGTCACAAGAAAATGAATGAGCAGCTATGTTGATTATTGACATATGGCTAAAACTTTTCTGTGGTAATGTGTGTGTGCTTTCTAGAAGCTTCCGTGGGTGGGCCGCAGCCAGGCTGTGGTGGAGGAGTACATGGCCTTCCTCGGTAACCTGGTCTCAGCACAGACTGTCTACTTGTGTGCCTGCCTCAAGATGGTGGTCTCCCACTTCACTCCCAGTAGGTTCCCTTGACTGGTGGTCAGATAATCCAATACATTTCAACAATAAAATACAGAATTTACAGCTCTCACAGTGGTTTCAAAGAAGTTAATTAAAGTTGTATCTTAACTATCTAGTCTGTTGACTAACTGTCATCCTTATATGTTTTCAGTTTGGTGTGAGTTTAAATCTTCAGGCGAAGAGAGGCCATGTAATATATTAACTGTGTCCCACCATCAGTGAATCAAGGAGTAATATTGTGTGTTTTTGTTTCCAGAGAGAGTGACTATCTGTGAAGGAGGGGTGGATTTCTCCGATTCAGATGATGAAGATGAAAGTAGGTGTTCTCGTTCTTATTTCAAGTG
Organism: Anoplopoma fimbria; assembly: GCF_027596085.1. Taxonomy (NCBI): domain Eukaryota; kingdom Metazoa; phylum Chordata; class Actinopteri; order Perciformes; family Anoplopomatidae; genus Anoplopoma; species Anoplopoma fimbria. The sequence goes on along the minus strand of NC_072459.1, from coordinate 17,959,322 downwards.
AAATTTCAAACAGAAACCTGAAACCCACCTTTTCAAGCTGTATAGGTTCAGTTATGGTTGTCATCCCAGTTGGATTGACAGTTTTTCTCACCAGCCCAAACGAGTTTAGTTAGTCGTTAAACTGAACCAAAAATGTAAGGTGTGAAAGCTCCCTGAAGACAGTGAGAAACATGAATGTGAAGCAGGGCAGGATTAGACAATGGCTTACACGCAAATCCTCAGAGTTTCTAGTTAAATACTCATGATTGAAAGATGAATGTTGATTACAAACTCTACTGCTTTAATAATTAATAATCTTTGATTTGTCAAGACCTCCCCAGAAACTTCAATCAGTGTCACCAGGCGTTGCAGCTCATCACCAGATATGTTCCATCGTAAGTCTCTTCTTCCTCTTTTCTCAGTATGAATACCGTTGCCCACTAACAGTAGAGATTTGGCTTTTGGTACGGGAAGAAACTGAAAGGAAGCAGCTTTAAATTTACAATAACGAGTGTTTGTTCTCTCAAACGAACCAGATCAGACTGAACTGTTTTGGGTTGTAGAATGAAAACAACCAGAGTTGTTACTGAGTGGACAATTGGACACAAACATTTACGCAGACACACACACACACACACACACACACACACACACACACACACACACACACACACACACACACACACACACACACACCAGTTGTACTGGGTGTTAGATTGAATGCACTTATTGAAAGCTTGATTTCTCGTTACTGCTGGTTTTGGTGACATATTTCATTGCTACTTGGTATTTGTTATATTGTTTTGTATGGTTTGACCGAGCGATTTTCTTTCTATATACTATGACTTTTGAGGGGATACTATTCTATGAATTTTACAACTTTGGAACAGATAACAGGGTTTGACAAAAGAATGACCTCAGATTAAGCCGGAGGTTGTCATACATCCACTTTTAATGTCTGCTAAGCAGTTATGAAGGGTTTTTCGACTGATTTTGTCATTAGGTTCTATCAGCAGGTAGAGTGGCGTATCGTCTGCTTAGAAATGGAAATTAATATTATGGTTATGAATGATGTCACCCTGAGGGAACAGAGTAGAATGTTTGTTTCACAGTTTGAGCATAATATATTTTCAGATGGCTAAGTTAAGCAAACTGTATCCACACAAATGTGTAATTAACAGCATAGTTGTTTACAAGAGGGAAATAGACGGTATTGGATTGGGATCAGTATCAGCAGATACTCGAGGGTGCGGTATCTGTATCAGACATGAAAAAGTGGTATCCAACCATCTCTATAAACACTGGAAGCAGGGAATGGAACTGTATACAAATATCTGTTCCACCTGATTTATCCTTTTTGACTGACAAAGGAAATTCAACATTTGCTTTATAAAGCTGCTTTCCTGAGCCCTCGGCACAACACAGGACAAAAGAGCAGCAATGCAACATCTTCTTATTTTCTTTCTTATTTTCTGTTTCCCTCCTGGTCTTTTTTCCTGAACAGCCAGTAATATCTTTTTGTTCAATAGGTCGTTACATCCTTTAATAAGGTTCTTGAAAGTGTATCTCTGCTGATGACATCACATACAGCATGCTTCATGTGTGGTGAATGTACTCAGTTTTAGACACGTCCTCTGGTAAACCAATGCAACACATGTCAGCCCCCATCAGATGTTATCTAGCAGCACTTTAAACAGGCCCTATTATGCCTTTTTTTCGGGTGCATATTTTTATGTCAAGTTACAGTTACAACACGTTGTGATTGGTCAACGTTCCGCATGCGTCGGAAATGTCCCGTCCCTTTCGAAACAGAATTCAGCCACCTCTTCCAGAGCTGTTCAAAAACACTGTTGAAGCTGTCTTCGGCGAAATGCAGCGAACACATTAAGTTTTCGTTGTACTGCTCTGGAAAAGTGTTAAAATGAAATGTAGCCACTTTTTCTTCATTTCATCTGCCTTCGGAAGTCCAAACAAAGGACATTTCCCGTCGCAGAGCAGAGCACAGCGTCTTCTCAAAATGACGGCCGGTCTTTTGTTGTTTGAGGGCCAAACTAGCCGGAAGGAGTTTGTATGTAATGTGATTTTCACTCTTGTTTAGACAGATTTCCGTATCCATTCAAAGTTACTGTACATGAAGAGTATCTGTTGTGCAGCTAACAGGAATCCAAATACATTAACTAATAACCTGTCCTTTCACTCATATCCATAAACTTAAGTGCATAAAACCTTTATGATCAATAAATATATGGGCAGTACACAAAAAAGAGACCCATGCAAATGTATCCAATTCTGATTCAATATAACAGTACTAATAAAGGCAGATTAAAACATTCTATATACTTAGTCTTACTGCTGTCAGTCATTATTGTATGGATCTTAGTTTTTTAAAATTCTGTGCATATTTCTAAATACAGTACCAGTATGAATTATTGTGATCTTCATCAGATCTTCACACACATGAACTTCCTGCCCTGGGCTTCTGTGTTGTCCTGAGTAGGTTTGTTCTCTTCTTTCAGCACCAGCCGCTTTCTGATGCCCATTCTGACAGAGAACTTCCCCTTTGTACAGAAATCCTCCTCTACACTGGTAAGAGATGTCTGAAGCTGATGCTTCACTTTAAACAGTAGTGATGAAGTCAGCACTGATCAGATCGCCCCAACAAGCTGTGGAAGAATTACTACCTGGTCACTGTACTAACCACAAAAGCTTCCTTTTTATTTATGAAGAAATGGCTTATTGCTCACACCAGATACCCGTTATACACACATGTATATTGTTACACATTGTGCGTCATGTACATTGTCACTCCCCTGCTTCTATCTGAACACATATCTATACGTTTTTGTGAGGTAGTGAGCATACCACTAGATAAATGAGACTTGGATTATTCTGTATTAGTTGTGTGAGACTTTAAATGGATGTTTTCATATATATTGCTGTTGTTAAACGCCTCTACTTCAACTCATCAAGACTTTTCTCTGTTTCTGGAATCTTTGTTCACGGTGGAAGCAAGAGAAAAAAAAAAAGTTTTCAGTTGAGAGCAAATTACAGTGGGTACGGAATGTATTCAGACCCCTTTAAATTTTTCACTCTTTGTTTCATTGCAGCCATTTGCTAAAATCGAAAAAGTTCATTTTTTTCCGCATTAATGTACACTCAGCAACCCATCTTGACAGAAAAAAACAGAAATGTAGAAATTTTTGCAAATTTATTAAAAAAGAAAAACTGAAATATCACATGGTCATAAGTATTCAGACCCTTTGCTGTGACACTCATATTTAACTCACATGCTGTCCATTTCTTCTGATCCTCCTTGAGATGGTTCTACTCCTTCATTGGAGTCCAGCTGTGTTTAATTAAACTGATTGGACTTGATTAGGAAAGGCACACACCTGTCTATATAAGACCTTACAGCTCACAGTGCATGTCAGAACAAATGAGAATCATGAGGTCGAAGGAACTGCCCAAGGAGCTCAGAGACAGAATTGTGGCAAGGCACAGATCTGGCCAAGGTTACAAAAGAATTTCTGCAGCACTCAAGGTTCCTAAGAGCACAGTGGCCTCCATAATCCTTAAATGGAAGAAGTATGGGATGACCAGAACTCTTCCTAGACCTGGCCGTCCAGCCAAACTGAGCAATCGTGGGAGAAGAGCCTTGGTGAGAGAGGTAAAGAAGAACCCAAAGATCACTGTGGCTGAGCTCCAGAGATGCAGTAGGGAGATGGGAGAAAGTTCCACAAAGTCAACTATCACTGCAGCCCTCCACCAGTCGGGGCTTTATGGCAGAGTGGCCCGACGGAAGCCTCTCCTCAGTGCAAGACATATGAAAGCCCGCATAGAGTTTGCCAAAAAACACATGGAGGACTCCCAAACTATGAGAAATAAGATTCTCTGGTCTGATGAGACCAAGATTGAACTTTTTGGCGTTAATTCTAAGCGGTATGTGTGGAGAAAACCAGGCACTGCTCATCACCTGCCCAATACAATCCCAACAGTGAAACATGGTGGTGGCAGCATCATGCTATGGGGGTGTTTTTCAGCTGCAGGGACAGGACGACTGGTTGCAATTGAAGGAAAGATGAATGCGGCCAAGTACAGAGATATCCTGGAAGAAAACCTCCTCCAGAGTGCTCAGGACCTCAGACTGGGCCGAAGGTTCACCTTCCAACAAGACAATGACCCGAAGCACACAGCTAAAATAACAAAGGAGTGGCTTCGGAACAAGTCTGTGACCATTCTTGACTGGCCCAGCCAGAGCCCTGACCTAAACCCAATTGAGCATCTCTGGAGAGACCTGAAAATGGCTGTCCACCAACGTTCACCATCCAACCTGACAGAACTGGAGAGGATCTGCAAGGAAGAATGGCAGAGGATCCCCAAATCCAGGTGTGAGAAACTTGTTGCATCATTCCCAAGAAGACTCATGGCTGTACTAGCTCAAAAGGGTGCTTCTACTCAATACTGAGCAAAGGGTCTGAATACTTATGACCATGTGATATTTCAGTTTTTCTTTTTTAATAAATTTGCAAAAATTTCTACATTTCTGTTTTTTTCTGTCAAGGTCGGTTGCTGAGTGTACATTAATGCGAAAAAAAATGAACTTTTTCGAATTTTAGCAAATGGCTGCAATGAAACAAAGGGTGAAAAATTTAAAGGGGTCTGAATACTTTCCGTACCCACTGTATATATATCATCTGCGGGTGAAGTTTTCCTTTTACACAGTAGTGCTGGGTATATTGATATTTTGTTGCTCTCTACAGGAGTGTTACGTCCACAACCTCCTGAGGGTGGCCATGTACATACCATCAATTAGACGAGACGTGCTGGAGTTGATCATCGGAAAGATGCTCAAACTGGATGTAAGTGGTTCAACTCCAAATAACACAAGTGATCCAAAGAGAGGTTATATAACTGACTCAAGTGTTTATGGTGGCCCCATAATATATCAACACAGAGTCCATGTTTGTCTGCAGTGAGGTTGTCACAGAGATTTAGTTTATGTGTATTTGTAGCAGAAAGACGTGTCGGAAGCATTTCCTGTTGACTTAGTTTTTCATTTTCTCTTTCAGTAGCTACATTGATTTTTGCACCATATTTCATCATTGATGTAGTCTCTAATGTCCCTTAGTTACATTGTGACACACATGATGTCTTTGACTAGGAAGTCCTCCTGTCTATAACAGTGTGTGTGCTGTGTCCCAGGTGAGTGCAGCCCGGTCCGACATTGAGGAAGCAGAGGACAATGCGGTGCTGAACCAGCGGGCCGATGAGCGGGCTGAGGAAGGGCTCTTTGACATGGTAACGACCAGCACTGCTCTCATACTTCCTCTGGGTTTGGGGAAGAATTTTAGTTTTTCATGTACAGTTTTAGGACTGGGCTATTTTTTTAGAAGCAGAGTATGTTAGTAGTTTATATACAAGAATAGAAAAGTGGTTGGCATGGAGCATTACTCATCTAGTAGTAACACCACAGGGAAGTATTGAGTAGACTTGTTTCTCTGCTTCCTCGTCCACAGCAGTACATGGCTTTGCTGGTACTCCTGTCTGTTTCTACAAACTCCATCTTCTGTAGTTATACACTGACTATGGAAGTACCTCATACAGTTTCACTTTAAAACCACCAAACTATTCCTTTAGGCTCATGTGTTTTCTGTCATTGTTGTTGATTTGCCTCATCATGTCTCATATGCGTCTTTCATGGTTGGAATGGTTTTGTTGCTGCTATGTACAGTCCTCCTGATGCAAAAAATTCAAAAAAGGAATGCACTATTTTGTGAGAGTTAAAACAAAATGCCTTGAACCTTGAGTTCAGACTAGCAAACAGACTTCAAGTGCAAACATTCCAAAAGGATGTCAATTGAATGTCAGCTGAAGCATAGTTTTTCTGGCTGGTACTGAACATGATTGTAGTTGGATAAGAATAAATTGTATGACGTATGAATGAGTTATTCTAGCATGTATGCCAGCAGTCAAACTGCTGAGCCAGATCAAATAAATGACAATCACAACACATAACAACTACGTGAATAAAAGTGAATGCACAATGTCAAGGGTGTATTGAATTTGTATTACATTGCTTTTGTAATCAGTTCAGAAAAAGAAAAAAAATGTACTGCCTTCTTTATTCTAACTTTGACAACCTGTGTGTGTGTGTGTGTGTGTGTGTGTCTCTGTCAGGATGAGGACATGTCAGCAGGTCCCCCCTCCAGGGCGACTGGGATGGCCCACCCGGTTGCTGACAGGCTGGACACTCTCATGGTTGTTCTGATGTCTTACATCAAGGACGTGTGCCATGTCGGTGGTATGTGAATAACACAGCTTTCATACTCAGGTCTAGTGTTGACACCACACATCCCATGACGGGACTGAGCAATAACGGGTTAACGAGGGTTTAGGGAGGCTTGGACTGAGAGAAAAAAACAAAAAAACAAGACTCTCACTCATCACATTTTTTGAGACAAGAACATGTATAATGTTCTTTTTGAAGACAGAGTGAATGTTTCTGTCTGTAAAGTGTGTCATCCTCTTTCCTCTGTTCTCTCTCTCAGGCTCTCTTCATGTGGAAAGGACTAAGGATCTGTACAGAGATTTGTTGACTGTGTTTGACAAGCTCATTCTGCCAACACATGCCTCCTGTCATGTCCAGTACACACTGTTTTACCTGTGCAGCTTCAGAGTGGTCAGTACCTCCTGCACAATGAGATAACATAAACTAGACTGTAGATATGTGTTATGCCTCTGTCAGCTGTTATGACCATAATAATAAATATTACATTAACTGCGGCCTTCTAGATGGCGCTCTGAGGCCCTCCAGTGGTTGAGAATATTTTAATATTATAGAGAACCTTTAATGTCCAACTGAAATAAATTCCTTTTTTTTTCTTCTACAGAATAATTATTTTTTTGAAAAAATAATCAACAGCCCCAAGTTGAAAAATGAATATGTTGATGAGTGAAAATGTTTTTGGTGTTATGACGGTGCATATGGCAGACACAATGCTGTTGGTGTTCTGTGTAGTATGTTGGTGGAGAACTTGTGCCACTGTTTAAACACTCACATTCTCTTCACTTACCCAGGATCAGGTGTAAACACCTATGCTGCTTTTTCTGGACACTTGAAATAGATTCTATTTTGTTATAACAACAAGGCCTAATTCAGTTATTTCATCTACTTTGATGAACCTGTCCTTGTGAGATGAGGCCCTTCTTGAGTCCTGTATATGTTGTGCTCCCTGTGTCCCAGGCTTTGGCCGAGGCCTTCCTGGATCACCTGTGGAAGATCCTGCAGAATCCCTCTCAGCCCGCTGTCCTCCGCCAGGCTGCTGCCGGATACCTGGGGAGCTTCCTGGCCCGAGCCAAGTTCATCCCTGTACTGTGAGTTCACGCTGCTGAAGAAAACACAGACGTACTTAAAGCCAAAGGGACCGTGTTCCTCCTGCAGCTGTTCTAATCCAGTGTCCTCGTCCCCCCTCCTGCAGCACTGTGAGGGCCTGCCTGGACCTGCTGCTCTCCTGGATCCACCGCTACATCGACAGCCAGGACAGCAGCGGCAGACAGGCCTGCTGTGACATCAGCCTGCACGGGCCCTTCTACACCGCCTGCCAGGCCGTCTTCTACACACTCATCTTCAGACACAGGGCCATGCTGGAGGGCCACATGAAGAAAGGTACACAGGTCTTGTCTCAAACAGGTCCACAGCTGAACGCCGTGGTTTCATACTTCACTCCACTGTCCGTTCTTAAAATGTGTCTAACCACACAGAGCCCATCAGTTAATGGGATTAAAGGACAAGATTGCTATTGTTTAATATGATTGAGGAAAAACACAAACTGCTGATAAACACCACACCAGGCTTTTAGCACTAATCAAGCTTTAGACATGTTAGTGTTTCATGGTTTATCATTGTGAATTGATTATACATTGTTATCATCAAATATATTTGCTTACGGCTTCAAAATTCAAAGATGCAGGTGCTTTTTTTGAGGGTTTTAAATCAATAATTAAATGATGCCATTTCATTTAGTGTTTTCAATTAGCAAGCTTTTCCAACCAGGGAAAAGATGGCAGCTAATCCACATCAAAAATAATATCCGTCTATTTTTTGTGACAAACAAAGCAGTTGAATTAATCCAGAGTCACTCAGTCTTTGTGTGTGCGTTTGTGTTTTTCAGGTCTGGAGTACCTGCAGAGTCTGAACCTGGAGCGGGTGGTGATGTGTCAGCTGAACCCTCTCAAAGTCTGCCTGCCTTCAGTCACCAACATGTTTGCTTCCATCACCAGGTACACAGCCGGTCCCCGACATCCAGACTGACATGTTTTTATTCCTGTTATAATCTAGATTACTACTGGGACTGCCACAAAGTAAAACTCCATCTATCAGCAAAATGTACTTCAAGTATTAAAAGTAAAAGCAGCTGTTTACGAGGAACATGTGAGACTGATTATGACATATTTTATAATAATATGTGTTTTTGGATTGATACTGATGAATCACTGTTGGAGCATAATTTTACTGGTGTAGCAGCTCGTGGTGGACCTAGTTTGAACTTCCTTATAAACAGTGGTTCCCATACTGGGGCTCGGGCCCCTCCAAAGGGCCACAAGATAAAAGTGAGGGGTTCTGAGATGATAAATGGGAGAGCAAAGACTGGAAAAAACCCAGTTTAGCTACACAAATGTCTTTATCTTCTATTGTATGTGAAATATTGGAGTTTTGCCTTTTGTGCCTCAAACAAATCTCTTACCAGCCAAGTCGTGTTGAACCACTGGTTCAATCTTAAATAATGAGCAGCATCCAACCTCCTACAAACATCTACCTTTGAGCCATGAGCGGCTCCACATTACATTACATTACATTACAGTCATTTAGCAGACGCTTTTATCCAAAGCGACTTACAGTCAGTAGTATATTACATATCATTCACCCATTCACACACTGATGACAGGCTACCATGCAAGGTGCCACCATCAGACTCTAACTAACATTCATGCAACATCCAGTCCACACCGATGGCAAGCCTTCGGGAGCAACTTGGGGTTAAGTGTCTTGCCCAAGGACACATCGACTGCCGAAGCCGGGTATCGAACCACCGACCCTCTGATTGGAGAACTACCTTGCTCTCCACTACGCCACAGCCGCCCCCCCAGCCGCCGCCTCCACACCAGCGAAGCGAGGCCGCTCCACTTAGAACTCTCAGATGCTGGTTGATATTGGCAGACAGAGATACCAACACCCTATAGAAACTTGCTCTTCACTTATGGTGAGGTAGGGAGCAGAGCCTTGCAGAGACATCAGAAAGTGTGCAAGGAAACAATTTGAAAGGTCAGCAACAACCAAGGTCAAAGATTCTTGTGACCATGGCTTAATAAGAGGCATCAGTTCACACAGAATAAGAGAGTTGACTAAAACAAGCTGCATACGTTTCCCTCTCTGGTCTCATTCACAGCAGCTGCTGTTTTTTGTTGCAGGACGTATCAGGTGGTGTTCTGCTACACCATCATAGAGAGGAACAATCGCCACGTGCTGCCGGTGGTCCGCAACTCTGCGGGGGGAGACAGTGTGACCACCAACACCAACCCTCTGGACAGCTTCTTCCCCTTCGACCCCTACCTGCTCAAGAGGTACAGCTGACCATTCTCTCTAATGACATCTTGGTGGATGTATCTCTATGTCCTCTCACCCATTTTTTACTTCCCAACAGCAATTTTTTAGGAGTCAGGAATTGTGAGTGGATTCTGTGAAACAGTCACAATTCCATGACAACTGGACCATGTGGTGAGATTCTGTTGTCACTAACTTATGAAAGGGTCAAAAATGAAAGCCTAGTTCCTAGAAGACTGCGTGTCCTGTGGGAAACTGGACAAGGTGGACTGTTTGGTGATTGTCTGCAATAAACTGAAGAAGCTAGTTCGTCTGGACAAATAAAATTGCAACTGAACAAACCTCAATATACCTGATCTCAAAGATTCTGTGTGTGTGTGTGTGTGTGTGTGTGTGTGTGTGTGTGTGTGTGTGTGTGTGTGTGTGTGTGTGTGTGTGTGTGTGTGTGTGTGTGTGTGTGTGTGTGTGTGTGTGTGTGTGTGTGTGTGTGTGTGTGTGTAGGTCTGTTCAACTGATTGAGCCACTGTACCAGGTCTGGGAGGAACTAGCAGACACAGAGCTGCTTCCCACCAAAACAGGACAACAGGTGAGATGACAGAAGGGTTAGCAATGTTCAAGAAGTGTTCTAGCAGTTTACTGTTGCACTTTCATAGCATTGTTGGTCAGATTACAGCGAATGTGGGTCAGCACGTTAGTGTGTTCTCGTTCACATCCCCCTAACTCTCTGTTAATGTGTGAGCTGTCGGGGAACCAGCAGGCTCTTCCCGATGATCTCGTTTGTGCTCACATTCTTCTCTGATGGGATATTATGAGAACATGATTATTCTAATGTTACCTGGTGTTTAGCAGGAGTTTTACGGCCGCAAACACCTTATGCAGGTCTCAGTGCCACACACTTCTCCCACTCGGCTGCCTCCCTCTGTCTGAGATGCTGGAATAAATCTGTAATGCTGCTTTTGGACAAACTGTATGTCGGACGGTGTTTTGTTCGGGGTTGCTGAGGGGACAGTGACTTTTTTTGATACCAAACTCTACACTTTTATTGGAGCATGCTGCCATGTTGGTATTTTACCTTTGCCTGAAGAGAACTATGAACTATGGGAGCTCAGGGAAGTGGTGGCCGTTCCATACCTTAATTAGCCAAGTAAAAGTGGACATATATTTTCTTTTTTAAACATTGTACTCGTTGTAATGTGGTTGTTATTTCCAGTTAGGCAGTGAGATGGTCACCACGGGGGCTCAGGTGGGTGCATGGGGTCAGAGCAGGGTTTTATACAGAGAGTTTATGGACGTCAACAACTCTGACCTGGAATGGGATGACTGGCAGCAATATGTGGAGCAGTTGGACTTCCACTGTTGTACTGATGATAAAGCCCTCTGACAAGGATTTGTGATATTGGTGGCTAACAGAATCACAGACAGAGCACTAAAGAGATCCCTCCTCTGAACAGATGGGGTTGGAAAGGATAAGTGTCAGCCAGGTGAGCCTATAGGTGTTTCTAGATGTGACGGAGAAAACCCATAAATTCAAATGAATTGATGAAGTCAATACCGCCCAGCTCGATCCAGGAAATTATTATTTATGTGGGCTAAATTACCTCTGAACAACTTATTGATTATCAAAATAGTTGTCGAGTTAAGTCCATCAACTAATGGACTAATGGGTTTGTCACTTAAAATATTCGGTATCAAAGCAGCAGAAGTGGAAATATCCTGTCTCTTAGTCTATAATATAGGTTGGTATTGACAAACACTTCCCATAATGCAACTGCTCAGAGGCTTCTTGTTAGACCCTCTGCCTGGTACCCGAGCTGACATCAAACAACAGTCTTCAGACTGTCCGTGACATCGACATGGAGGATCAGTGTGACACTGGTTGAGTGTCCCTATAAGTCCCCTTTCTCTGTGATAAGATAAATAAAATATAGGTGATCATATAAGAAAAATACATGAAAATATGAATAGCATTACAATACATGTATATGCATGAGGTCAAAAAAAAAAGAATGTTGGTCCAGTCTCACTGTATCCTGTGGTGTGCTCCTTAACATGGATATGGACTTTGTTTGCAGATTCTCAGGCTCTTGATCATTTGACCTGAGGTTGCGTTGGTTCTTTCTTTGTCTTTCAGGGCTCGAAGGAGGACGAGGATGACTTCCTGTGCGGGGAGACGCCCCAGACTGAGGGCATTGTGGGGATGACACCCAGCTCCTACGAATCGAGCCTCCACAGCCCCAGCTGCTTGGGTTCACCGCCCCTCACCTTCCAGAGACCCTAATAAAGCACATGACTTTATGATTAATCATACTTCAGGCCACGTTGGCACATGCAAAAACATTATCAGTGAGAGAGCCCCAAATGATCAGAGAGTAGGCAAATATTACATTTGAAATGAACCCTACATAGACTGGAGAGGGCCTCAGCGTCTGTTCTCATGGGAGAACGTTCAACTCAAATTAAATAGCTAGAGAGGGTGGTATATTATGTGGGCAGTAGAATATTGTTATGAGGCAATTGTTTTTGTTTATTTATGAAGCTCTTTCTACTGAAGACTGCACAACTTTACCAGAACATATCTGAGACCTGAGAAAAGAAGCCTTGAGTCTGCATTGGAGCAACGCTTGGCTCGTCACCACGAGTCGTCTCGTCTAAACAGCTCTGACAGAAGGAACCAATGAAAGTTAGGCAGGAAACTGGAGGCGGTGGACACAGGCGCCCAACCACTCGTGAAGAGAATGCAATCAATGTGACCTATGATACATCAAATATATGCTAAATATACACGAGCCAGCTCAACCAGCGAAGAGAGAAATGGAGAAGGTCCAGCCTCAGACAGTGGAAGCTGGAGGTGGTGTTGATGGTTCATTAGAATGGATTTAATGGGTCACCAGTCTGTCTTAAAGGTTCAGTGTGTAGAAGAGGGGGATCTATTGGCAGAAATAGAATATAATTGTATGTTCATGGACAACCTGGAAAAGTCATGGAATTTGAAATGATCAATATTCAGGCCTAGACAGGTTTTTGAAAAAAAGAAATAAACCCAGAAAGTTCTGTTTTTTTTAAATTTATTGGTAAAAATGTGTATGAACGTTGTTATTAGGTTTTTTTCATTAGCTGAAACTAAGAGATGTGTCTCGTTACCTAAGGTTTGATTAATGCATGCTGTATCTGTGTGTCTGCACGGCCAAAGTGACGTCACATCATCACACACGGCCCTTAGCTGGGGTTCTGTGCAGCAGGTTTTCGCCTCTCTGAGCACATCCAACATTTTCTAACTACGTTGATGCAGATGGCTGGATAAAATGGAGAACTTTGAGGAGCTTTGATTATTCAATTCAATTCATCCTCTGTCCTTCCCTCACATCGGCACAGGAAAAACTCCCCTAAAAAACCCCTTTAACAGGGAGAAAAAAGGAAGAAACCTATGGGAGAACGACAGAGGAGGGATCCTTCTCCCAGGATGGACAGAATGCAATAGATGTCATGTGTACAGAATGAGCAGCATAACAGTTCTTAGATACAACACATTCAATGTATATGGCATAAATGATTCATATAATAAGACTACTTATAATAACAGCAGCAATTATTACAGTAGAATTATAGCCATGAAAATAGGGATAGTAATGTGACTAATAATAATAATCGAAGTAGCAGTGGGTGTCAGTCGGCTCACAGCAGGAGGCACGACTACGGTCCAGGTACCACAACGATTCATGGAAACCTGCAGAACGAGAAAGCAAAGGGCTTCAGGGTGGAAGTAAAGCTAAAATGCTTAATGGTACAGGTAATAGTAATAGTAATGTGACTAGTAATAATAATGGTGGTAGCAGTCGGTGTCAGCAGGGCCGTAGCAGGATGCACGTCCACGGTCCAGGTACAGCCACGATTTATAGAAGCCTGCGAGCGAGAAAGCACAAAGACTCCAGGGTACAAGCAAGTCAATAAAGCGTAATAGTACAGGCAATAATAATAGTAATGTGACTAATAATGATAGTGGTAGTAGTAGTGGGTGTCAGCAGGGCCTCAGTAGGTGGCACGATGACAGTCCAAATATAACCCGATTCCTGGGAACTCAGGGTGGAAGTAAAGCTAAAATGCTTAATGGTACAGGTAATAGTAATAGTAATGTGACTAGTAATAATAATGGTGGTAGCAGTCGGTGTCAGCAGGGCCGTAGCAGGATGCACGACCACGGTCCAGGTACAGCCACGATTTATAGAAGCCTGCGGCTGCAGAAAGCACAAAGACTCCAGGGTAGAAGCAAGTCAATAAGCGTAATAGTACAGGCAATAATAATAGTAATGTGACTAATAATGATAGTGGTAGTAGTAGTGGGTGCAGCAGGCCTCAGTAGGTGGCACATGACAGTCCAAATATAACCCCGATTCCTGGAACTCCACGAGGCGAGAAAGCACAAGAACTCCGGGGAAGAAGCAAAATCAGTAATGTGCATAAATAGGAGATTAATACATAAAGAAGGAGGAGAGAAGAG